>NW_028248037.1:0-52931 GCF_964263255.1 Lissotriton vulgaris
GAAGGGATTCATTAACAGATGCCAGTGGAGCAGTACAATAATCCAGACGACCAATGGTCAAAGCCTGAATCAAAGTTCTTCAAACAGAAAGGGGCAGCCACTGGAACACTCTGCGCAGAAGGCTCAGGGTATGATAGCAAGTCCCTGCAGTAGTCATAATTTGATCCCTCATAGACAACAATACATCCAGTCGGACCCCTAGATTTTTAGCCACAGTAGAGGGAGAAGGGGCGGGGCCCATAACAGCAGGCCACCACTTAGGGTACCAGAATGCTTGAGCCCAGCCAAACAGCATGATTTCGGTCTTGGCCATATTCAGTTGGAGTAAGTGTTCCGTTATCCAGGCTGATGTGGCTAGCATACCCTTTGCAAAAGGCTGTTCAACTAACTCTGTGTCCTTATCAAAGGACAGGAGTAGTTACGTATCATCAGCATAAGAGAATGGAGTAAAACCGTACTCCCTAATGATCTTGGCCAGAGGGGGGCACAGAGATATTAAACAAGGTAGGACTCAAAAAGGAGCCCTGAGTCACCCCATTAGTAAGCTTCAAGGTTTGGGAGCAGAAGGGACCCAAATTAATTGTCTGGGTACGCTGATCTAGAACGCTAACAAGCCAATTCAGTGCCTTCCCTGCAAACCAGCCTCTCTCAGTTGAAAAATCAATTTCTGATGAGAGACAGTATTGAAGGCTGCAGTTAGATTCAATAAGACCAGCAGCACTGCCTTGTTATTATTCAGAGCCATTTAATATGGTTAGGAACCCCAATGAGGGTAGTCTCTGAGGAGTGATTGGGTCTAAACCCAGACTGGGAAGGATCATGGATGCCTTGAGATTCCAGGTAACCCATCAGCTAAGTGTTTACATAACCCTCCATCATTTAACTCATAAGTGGCAAAAGTGAAATGGGGCAAAAATTGGAAAACACTTAGGCAGGTAACTGAGCTTTTTTCTTGATTGGTAGCACTTGAGCAGCCTTCCAATCTAGTGGCATTGCTCCTTCACATAAAGAAGTGTTAGGAATATCACAAATGGAGGGGGCCAGGATAGGTGCTAGGAGAGCGAATATATGTGCCAGCATCACATCAAGGGGAGATCCAGATTTCGCTACTCTAAGCATGGATTCCACCTGAAAGACCTGAATAGCATTAAAATGTTTCAGGCCTTTGTCAAAACTGCTTAGAGTTGAAGGTCTCGAGTTAGAAAGATCCAGGTTATAAGAATTTTGAAGAAATTGATTGTAAATTGAATTTATTTTATCGTCAAAATACTCAGCTATACTGTCACATAATCCCTAAGAGGGGAGGATCTGCAGAGAGCAAGCTGTAGGATTGGTGAATGAGTTGAGAATTTTATAGAATCCTTAGTTGAAATTCATGACTGGTTGAGTTTTAATATAACATGATCTTTTTGTGCCTTTTTTTAGGTTCCTATGGTAAGAGGTGAGGGCAATTTTATATGTAAGCTTCTCTGTAAGCTTGGGCGGATTTCGCGGATCCACGATCCGCGAATTTGCGGATTTGCGGATTCAAGGATCCGCAAAATCCGCGAATTTGCGGATTCACGGATTTTGCGGATTTTTTTAATGGGGTCTTCTTTGCGGCCTCGACGACGCTCACGATTGTTTTTGGGCTGATGAATGAGTCACTGAATTTGAGCTTCAACAAGTTCCAGCGACCATGTGTGTGTTACTATGCAATCGCCCCGAAGGGCGCAGGGGTCCCTTGAGTGAGCTGTCCATCATAGTGGGTAAATGGCGGGAAGACGGTGCACACCGCGAGTGTGTGACCGGGGCCAAACGGGCGGGGCTTCCATGCGAGTTCACATGCCTCTTGTGTGTATAAAAGGTCAGAGACCGATAAGAGCAGCAGATCAAGAGAAAGAAGCTCCTGGTCACAGGAACAGCACAAGGATTGCGCTCGTGAAAGTCAAGGATGCAAAGGCCTCTATCCAGCATCACAGCTGATTTTCGACGGTAGATTTGGGAAGAAGCCACACCTGCCCAGCCTCGACGACGCTCCCTTGAGTGAGCTGTCCATCCATCATCTTCCTGTAACTATTTTAGGATGGCGCCGGCAAGCTGCCAGCGCCATCCTAAAATAGTTACTAAATTAGCTACACTAATAGATAAAATAAAGCAGGTGCTCGAGCACCTGCTTTAATTTATCTATTAGTGCTTCCTGTGCTTCCTGTTGAAGCTAACTTAGTAACTATTTTAGGATGGCGCTGGCAGCTTGCCAGCGCCATCCTAAAATAGTTACAACAACTTCAAGCTTGAAGGCTTGAACTTTTGCCCCCCGAATCGGCCGCTCGCGGATTCGCAGATTTTCGGTAAATTCGCAGGAGTTCGCAGATTACGGATTTACCGAAAATCCGCGAAATCCGCGAGCGGAACGGATTTTGCGCTCACGCTTACTTCTCTGTTTCTGAGTGGATTTTGCGCCAAATTTCCTTCAGGGGCTTGCATATAGATTTTTCACTGCGTAAGTCAACAGTATACCAATCTGCACTTTTTTTGGGAATGTTAATCTGTTGTTGTTTCATAGGAGCAAGACTATCTATCACAGAAGTGATGGCCTCATTAAAAACCCTAAGCTTCTTAGTACTCTCGATATGTTCATTTAAAATAGGAGCAACACATTTTTTGCTAAAAGACTCATACGAGAGGTGTGGAGAGGTGTGGCTCACTGGTTAGAGGCGGCAGACCCGAGTGCAGAGAACGGCCCGGGACCAGGGTTCGATTCCCGACGCGGCAGGGTCTTGGACCAGGATCAGCGGACTGATAATTCTCGCATCGGTGCCTACTCCGACCAGGGAGCACACTCGGCAACTCTGGGCATTAGCTTGCCTCATCTCCACAACGGCCCCACACAAACGCCGGGGATGCCTGGTTTCACCTTGGAGACCCCCAGGAGGGACTATCTCACAGGGAAAGCCAGGACGGGTTCCCCAGCGGTCTATAGCGCTACGAGGCCTCCGGGTAGCAGTGCGCTTTACAAGACACAACAATTTACAATACGTGACTTTATGCCATTGCCTTCGGAGACTGTTTTGGAGAAACACTGCAGTTTGGTTTCTAATGCAACTAATAATCCAAAATGGAATCTGAATTTATGAGTATGATGTCCAAGGTATGACCTGCCAAATGAGTAGGGCCGGTATTGATCTTTGCTAAACCTAAGGAGGCCATATCGGCCAAGAAATTAGCAGCTTCTGTTTTCACACTATCTTCGCTGTGAATATTAAAGGCCCTAGTAACAAGAAGTGTTTGGAGGTAATAGTGTGAGGGGCAATTTTCTCCATCAATTTTAAATTAAAGTGTTTGAGTGGCCTTGAGGGGCGATAAATAAGAATGCCCTTCAGACTATACTAGGGGGTCAGGTCAATTTTGAATATACACATTCCCATCGTATTGTCCTAGGCGGAGTCAATGACTGCGACTTTCAGCGCATCTTTGTATATTATGGCGACACCACCTCCCAATTTCCCATCTCTTTTGTTAGCGAGGTTGCACTGTCGACATTTTATGGTACATGTACTGATGAAAGTGAAATTGCCTAAACCTCTGGTTAATGTAGCTGATAGGTGCATTGGCAAAAAATCTGTCTGTTTCTAGGAAATATTGATAACTCCCTCGGTTACCCTAAATAGCCCTACATTTTTTTACAGTTAACCATCATGTGTAAGCAGAATGCTACAGAGGGCACAGCAAAAGGAAAACCACCCAAACTAAGGTGAAGCACAGCTGAGAATTGTACAACAGAAGAAACTGATGACCTGATTGAAGAGTTAGAAACAATGCTGAGCAATAAATGCAAAACAGTTATTAAACACAAAACAAAAATCACCGCATTCTATAGTAAATGCGCATCAGGTTCTCAGATAGAAAGTATGTCAAGACTGGGTCAAACAAAAGCAATTATTAGGACCGCACTGCACGCACCAGGTATCCATCAGTCTCTAGCTACACCCCCCACCCTTTGCGTTAGTAATACCATACAGCAAACAAACTCCCATGCCCTAGATGAGTTCATCTGCACTACCAGAGGCAAGGAGGTCCCATCGCCCATTTTGTGTTCAAATAGGTTTTTCCGTTTAACTTCTGTACCAGCATCAGACGATGGAATTGCTGATTCTCTTATACGGAATACAAATTGAAATGTGTTTTGCAGCACAGTAATTTACAAATAAAAACTGGCTTAATTCCTAGTTTAGCAAATGAGCTTGTAAAACAGGTTCACAGAGAACTACTTAACACCAATGCTCAACTAATAATAGAACTAGTGCAGAGTTTAAATGCTCTAACCAAAGAGGTTGCCAGTTTCATAACATTAATAGGGAACCTAACACAACAAGGTAATACAGATAGGGATACTGTAGTAGAGGAACCCTGTGGGAAACTCGAGAAGTGCCAGATTGCCCCCCCCCCACCCCCACCATAGTTAAAAATACAAAACAGAGGACCCAACATTCTAACCATGTAAGCAAATTGGTTGAAGGCTCGTACTTGGATCAGCAAAACCAAGATCAAGGAGAAGGGAAATGTTGAGAGAGGGGGACGACTAGCAGTATTAAAAGAGCAAGGTTTGAGAGAGGGGATGCGTACATGAGCAGGGTGGTGGTTGGACAAAAGTACACTGGAAATAATACACCACACTACAATAACAACCAGGGGAGACACTTCAACTTGCCAGTAGGAAGTATAGGGATATAACCGTGGAGCAAGACCCACACATCATGCAGCTGAAGCCGTATTCAACGTTTAGCTCTTCTGAACGTAGGTGGACCCCCACTAACTACAGAAACAATAGCCCTTGATTAGGGGCGAGGAAAGTTTACATGACAAATGTCCCTAAACTTAATCTTTCTTGCTATAAGAAGGACGAAGAGTCACTAAAAAATAAGGTAACACACTAGATAAGACACAAGTGTAATAGCCTATTAGTAATACGTTCGGATCTATTAAAGGTTATCCTATGATACTATGCGCCTTATCATAAAAACAAAGAGTTTAGTTGATCGTCTGATCGCATTTGACTTAAGAACACATTCTCCCTCTAACCCCTGGTGAGATTTAAGCTAAATAAACCCAGTTGTGATGTAGGACAGAACCAGCTAGAGCCCTCAAATACCAGAAAACTGTCCTGTTCTGACCTCTCACATAACAATCTGGAGGCAGTCGACTGACTGATAATGCAAGACACTGTACCCGCCTGATGCGACAGGCCTTTGGTCGCCCCTGAAGGGATTCTAACCCTAAATTATCCCCTACAAAATCTACAGGATAACCCTATAGAACATGGGGTGGACACAGTGGTAGATTCTACAACAACCAGTTCTGAAACAAAAATTAGTAGATCAGGAATGGCAGGAGTATATTAAACAATTTGACTTTTGCCTGTTGCAAGAAACCTGGTCATTGGAAATTCCATACAATTTGGGCTTCAAAGCTTTTAGCGTGAGTTCCGTACCCTCAACAAGAAGCAGACCATCAGGTGGTCTAGCAATATGGGTAAGAATCAGCCTAAAGGGCGAAATAACTTGGTTGGAATTATCATCTGTACACATCCTGGGGGTAAAATTAAAAACACAAAACAAAACAGAAATGTATCAACCAAATGTCTATAATAGACCAAGACCTACTAGCACGGAATCCCCAGTGATAGACATATTGGACAATTTTTTAAGTTACATAGATTCCAGGGCAACAGTAATTATAGGCGGAGACTTGTTAATTTGAACCAGTTGTGGGATTGGAAACCATTCTGGAGGAAGATGATATGGTAAGTGGTGTCCTGCCTTTGGAGGCTGGCACTTCTGTACCATGCACAATGGCAGTGGCCCAACTGATTTGATTAGTTTTCACAGGGGCTGAGGACCTGCAATGGCAGGCTGCCCTCAGATAGAGCGAGTGCCTACACATTCAAGAGATGTCCTACTAAGAATAGAATCGACTACATAATGGTCAGTGTCAACTCATTGGGTAACCTAATCAACCTAAAAGTAGAGGTTAGAGATGACAGCAATCACTCACCACTGTGTTTCACATTAGTGGGATTTCGTTCCGAAACGTGGACTCTGGGAAATAATGCTAACACTAGAAATTCAATTCAGCCGATAGTTAGCAATTATCATAAAGCTCTGCAATGGCCTTCTATCGTAGGTTACCGTGAAGTTTTCACGAAGATCTATAATACCTTCTCAGATGTTTTAGCCCCTTATATAGATACATCTATGCGAGATCCCCATTGTGCAAATCCACTGTACCATGGTAGATAGATTGAAACCACTCTTGAGCAAAACCCCTCGAGAACATGTGTCAGCTAGTGCTGACATCTGCCCCCTGCACATTCACTGGTATAACAAAAACTGCCGTAAAGCCATAATTGAACTGCAAGCGGCTGTGCGATCTAATGACATTGAAATATTAAGAGATACAAGGGCAAAGTACAAGAAATTTCTAGTGCGAACAAAAAAAGGATTGGGATGATCGTATTTGGGATGACCTTAACATTGCAGCAAAGAATATGGATCAGGCGGGCTTTTGGAAAATATTTGCCAAGGGCATCAAAATTGGACGTACCAGCCTGGATCTCTTTTTGGATCCAGGCACTTGGGATAGACACTTTTCGACCCTGTACTCATATGCTACCATCCAATGGGCACATGGCCATTGATCGAAGGTAAACTGTCCCCTAGAAATCACACAGAGCAGACCAAACATTTTTCCTTATTTTCGTTTAGAAGATACAATGGCAGAAATAGATGCTGTCAAGCTAGGGAAAACCCCTGGTCCCGAAAAGATACCCGGCGACCTACTGAGACATGATAAAACAGTATGGGCACCATAGGTAAATATTTTATGTAATGTTGTGGCTGCAGGAGCTCTTATACTAGAGTCTTGGAAAGGAGCTGAAATAATCCCCATTTTTTCAAAAGGGTCATCAACAATATCTTGTCAATTACAGTCCTATAAGTCTAATAGATACCTTACAAAAGATATAGGTAAAAACAGATTCTATCCAAGCTCAATAACTGGATAGAAGAAAATAACATTCCATCACAGTATCAAGCTGGGTTCAGAGTGAGAATGAGTACAATAGATTTGGTCTTTGGACTTCTATGCGTAGGCTGGAAATTCACAGATTTATTGGGAGGACACCTGTACATAGCATTCATAGATTTGAAGGCCGCCTTTGACCTTTTCCCCAGGACTCCCTTTGGAACTCCCTGGAAATCGAGGGAGGCCCTGAAGATCCTCTGGCACAGATAGTCATGCTGCATGAAGATAATTACGCAAAAGTCTTATGGGGGCCCAGGTGCGAACTGTCCCTAAATCCCTATAAAAAGAGGAGTAAGGCAGGGATGTGTACTGGCACACACTCTTTTCACATTATTTGTAAAAGATATTGTGATGTAATGTAGTTCCTATATTCCCAATAGGCTCTGCGCATTGGAATAATATATCCTATAGATTAGACGTAGGACTGAGGTCTACTAGGTCTCTATCGAATATATTAGATTTGATTGTGAGTGCCAGGTAGCTCATAGGTCACTAGAAACTTTCTCGAATTCACAAAAAGGGATTAGTTTCTGACAACCGCATAAACATGACAACTTGTTTCCCCAAGAATAAACTGATCTCCAGAGTCATGGAAACAATAGATAGATATTTTACTGTCCATCGTGCATGCTTCGTTTCACCAGAGGTGCAGAGAAATTGATAGACGGACGCTTTCAATAAAAAGGTTTTATTGAACAGTCTTCTTTCTCAAGCATAAGAAATGAACTGCTACAATCGTAATACTGGTTGTAAAGTATAATGCGTACAGTAAGAAGAGTAGGATAAAATAATACTGTAAAAGCATTGTATGGTTCCTAAACCATAGATAAATACATACATAAATAACAGAGGCTAAAAGTACTCAACTGGTGCTTCTAAAATACGCCTACCACGATGTACCTAAGCTTAGTACGAGGAAAGAAGTAAGTGAGGTGTAGCATAAATGTAGTATTCTTTTGCCAATAATCTGTCCAAGATTTCTCTTAGGGTCTAATCAGCTCCGAACCTTAGTTTGGAATGAAGAAGGTCAGGCTCAGGAATCGATTTCCAAGCAACCCGCAAGGGTAGCTTGGAAACACTGGAGCTGGATTACTCGGCAGGAGAAAAGACAGCGTCTCTCTCAGTGTGTCTGTTGGAGGGTCGGCTACCTTCGCCACTTGGACAGGATGCGTCGGGCAAGTAGATAGTCGAACTGCTCCAAACCACCGTGTGTTTGCTTAGGCAAGTGTGTGCATATTCATACCTTAAAGTTGCCGAGTTTGACGTAAAGGTGGACATAATAACATCATTAAAGACTCTCAGTTCTTTGAAAACTCCATGAGTTCTTGGACAAGTCAGTTCTCGAGCAAGGGAAGTCCCTAGCTGCTATAGCAGAGTTTTCCAAGAAATCGTTCTAGATTTTCGGAACTAGTGGAAGTAGCCGTGCCGTATTTGGACTGCATGAGCTATGACTAAATATGGTTATGATTCTTATGTCTATATAAGGACATAGTGATTTATACCTATATAAGGGCATGAATCGGGAAATTTACAATAGTGTCCTAAAAAGGTTCACAACACCCACTCCACGTGTTCATGTTCATCTAAGATTAAGTACTAAACATAAAAGCTAGAGCATGTGTTTTTACAATCCTACCCTAAAAATACATGACATTTATTAAAAGAAATGGTTGTACACACAATGAGCATTTGCACAATATGCATCTAAGGACAATGATTTCATTGTAAGCATATGATATGATATTAGCAATGCTAACCAAATGAATCACAAAATTTACATTTACATTTATGAAATGGCTCTAGATACAGATAAAAGGTCGAGAATATCTCATAGTAGAATATACAAGTTTGTTAAATTTGTGCATTAGGTCAATATTGTTTCTAGGAAGTAGACAAAGAATTCTTGTTCTCTAAGAATAGTTCTACTTTAAGCAAATTGCTTTGTGTCAAAGTTCAGGCTGTTTTGGAAAAAAGTCAAATTAAATTGTAGTGAAATAGAGTTCCAAACTTGGAAGCTTTTGTTTTGAGAAAACAAAATGAAGGTCGAATTTCAGAGTTCGAAAGAACGCTGTGTGCTAATTTCAAAAGTTATTCTTGGTGTCAGGAGAAAACATTAAGTCATCCAGGCTGGCAAAGAAATCGTCTACCACAGTAGATGAGAGTTCAACTACTTCATTAAGAAGGTCAATTGTACACAGATGTGAAGCATCGCCGTCAGCGTCAGCCGCATTAGCAATGTTCATAGCAGATGGTACCTGTGTGCCTGTTGGTCTGCGTTTCTCACCTCCAGTTGAATTAGCCAGTGAGATCTCAATGAATGCTGTCATCAGGATTATAGCCATTGGGGGCAACACAACACATGAGCCGTTCCCGGACCCAGTAATGCGCCAACATCCGTTGGCATAGCCGATTGTAGTGTTAGACAGATATCTAACACACATTCCTCTCCACAAAGCAGGCATCGTAGAACAGGTAAGATGAAATCTTGCCAGATTGGTCTGATGGACAGGAACCATGTGGTATTCAGATCTCTCAAACGAGCCAAGCCAAGGATCTGTGTTATTCTATCATGATACCTCATGGCCTGGAGTGCATTCTCCATGCTGAATTGGGTATCGCTGGTGGCCCGAAGTGCCATAACGGAGCAGGAGGAATAAAAATCGAATCCCTTCTACGAGTCCCAAGATGAGAGGCAGGCCGCCGAATACAGAGTGTAAGAAGTTAGGAAAAATGCCCAGGACTGCTTCAAAGGTTGCTAACAGACCCGAAAAAATCGTCTTAAATACATGTGCAATACCTCTGGTATCAGACATGTTACAGATACAACCTAACATTTCTGCGAAATGTATTGGGCAGTTTGTTGTTAATAATGCATGTATCTCTGCAGAGGACCTTGCAACTTGCAGATCATATGTCTCTCTGGACGAGGTCAGTGGCACAGTTTTTGCAAAAGAATGGCTTTCATTCTGCTTAAAGTATCAATTCGTATAGAAGAGATGTTCAGTGAAGGCCATAGTGGCGACTCCCCGTCTGTCTTAGTTTTAGGAAACAATGATTGCATACAACAAGTGACCCTGGCTGACACACTAACAAGATAGACCATTCCTGGCATCATACCACAACAGCTGTGATAATTTAACATAATGTAGCTACCATTGGAAAGCTGCCTAAAAACTGGATCTATCACCGCTGTGGGCGAACCTTGCAGGTGGCAAGAAAGGTTATTGGAAGAACCCTCGCAGGCTCCGTGTATATTAATACCTTGACATAACAGTGTACCGCTTAGTGAGTTTTTATCATTTTTACCACTAAGAAATACCTCCTTTCCCCCACTCCAACATTTGTGTGTGTATGGTAAATCCCAGGTCGACTTAATGTATTCTTCACCCAACCTTTCATACAGGCCTGCTGGTATGTGTTTTAAGCAATACTAAAACTGGAAAGTCGTCACTGGTATCGTGATGGTACCATGTATTATCCATTTAACCGATGGTTTCTCAGAAACGGTCAATGGTTCTCTCCAATTTTTCTATGCTCAGCACCGTATAGTCTGCTCCCCTCTGTGCTCCCCTCTGTGCCAACGAGATTTGTTTATCTGTAAGGCTAAACACAGTAAACAATGGCGTAGTGTTGATTAAACGCCAAGGCAAGTAGCCTGAACAGAAATTTGTAACGTCCAGCCTAGCAGCATTATAGAACGCAATTGAGACTGGCCATGTTGTAACATTAGCAAGTCCTGTTCCATTATGTCTATGGCAGAGGATACAATGCTGTCCAAAGAATCAATTCTGGACGACAGAGTTGTTAATCCATTGTCAACTACAAAGAGTGATTTCTCTAAATGAATAAAATCAATTTCTCGTATTCTTTCAGCTGTTTCAATTTGCGTGGCTTTCCATGCCTTATTGTATGCAGAGTAGATACCGGCGTATATGAAACATTTATGACGTGGATTACGAGGTCCCAGTAAGAATTCTCGCAAATCAACACCATCTTTAAGCAAAGATAAGTGTTGTTTTATTTCTGGAAGTGTGGATCTCTGCAGTTATTCAAAGCATAGTTTTCCTACACAATAAGTTGTTATTATCCCTGGATGTTGTCTTTGGATATATCTTGGATCTGGCTGAGTTACTGTGAACCCTTGGTCTTGTTCAGGAATCTATCTTTACGGTTATTCGTGTCTGTGGGCCAGATTAACAATTTTTCCATTCAAGATGTGTTCTGTTTTGTAGAAAAATATAATTTACATCTGCCTCCTCACCTGAGGTTTTATCAGGTGTGGGCTTAGGTATGGACAGTTTGTTTAAATATTTTATCTTAGCCAGGCCAAGACAAGATGTCTGTTGAACAGTTTCATTTAAGAACAGTATTTTTTCTGGGATGATGCAGGCTCTGAATAATGCTTCTAAACATTGTACCTGCCAGTCTTTTGTACCCTAAACAGCTTCTGTCTCAATGTTGTCTTTCCAAAAGTCAAAGCCTAAGGTGGACAATTGAGCATAAAATGCCGCAAAATAAATTTGTTTAGTATTTGTCAACATACTTTTCATGCCTGTTTTATTCATATTTTTGAAGTAAAAACTTTCTGGGTTTGTAACATTAAAACCTGTAAAATATGAACATTTTCTAATGAATGTTTTTGAACTACCTGTTGGAGGTGTTGGGCAATGTTCCCATTGATTATAAGTTAAAACATTTCTAAGGTTGTCAGATTTATGCAAGTAATGTTGGCCAAAATGATTAAAACAATAAAGTTCTTCACAATTTGACGAACCTTCTAAGTATTCATGTTTTGTCAATTTTGCTGACATTTCTCAGTCTGCCATCATGCTATTAACAGTTTCAAAGTCTCAATCATCAGAGAATGTGCTGGGTGAAATGAAATCACTCAAGGAAACTTTAAATTGGTGTAGAATTTTCAGCAGCTCTACAGGGCCATAAATGTCATAATCTGTTATATCCCAAGCTATTCCACCAGGTAGAGGAACCGCTGTGATGTTCACTGATGACAGGTCTCGTTGTTCACGATGAGATGATTTGTATGGCTTCAGAAGCAAGTTGATGTTCTTACTTGCTGTGTCCATGTTAATGTGTTTTCCATCTATAATCTTTCCCAAACTTAAAACAAGAATGAGCCATAGCTAGATAAAATACACCTAATCCAATCCAAAATTTAACCCATGGTGAAACCAGATATTTTTTTGTAAGCTCTTGACCAAGTTCAGTTAATTTTTCATTGAAAGTTGTATTTGCTGGTGTAGTTTCAGGTTCACTGGGATCCTCAGAAAAGTTGTCAAAGTTGATAAAATAGCCAGAGGCAGTTCTGTCAATAGTTGGTATTGCATCCGGATTCTTTGAAATCGCTGGAGTTGCTTGGTCTCTTGACATATTAGTATAGTCAGATGCTACATCACTGTAGACGGGAGTTTCTTGATGAACTGTTATTTGGGTTCAAGATGCACAAGTTCCATGGCTTTGTTGCATAGTCCTTCTTTTCTCACTGTAGATTCTTCAAAGGTGATGAGTCTTTCAGTTTGAACCTCTTGTATAGTAGCAAGATTTGGTCTTCTGCTACATCTTGGGAGCCCACTGGGCCTACTACTAATTATCGGCCACATGGTGTGGTTTTACCAGGTCGACTGACACAGACCGGTTCTACTTTTATTCAAGCAAGGGGCGGCAGCAGCGCTGTTCTTGATCCGTGGATTGCTAGTACAGGTACTGGTTTTCTGTAAGAAGGCCCAAATTCCTTCTTGTCCGCTATTTTTTCCCTGACCGGATCCCCAATCTTTGGAATCCAGACAGGTGTTGCTGGGACAGGTGGTTTTTCTTCAGTGGTCGTTGGCTTTTCACTGGTGTTGCTTAGACTTCTTCTTGTTTCATTTAAGTCCTGTAAAACAGCCAAACGATCTTTGATATCAAATGGTTTTTGTTCCACCACTGAAGTGTAACGACCGAGATTTTCAACCAACATTCTAGAACCAAAAAGGATTTCATATGGAGTTATTCCACCCAGAGAATTTCTTGGCAGTTTATTAAGACTACGTTGGACATTTATTAGATGTTTGACCCACCCACCACCCGAACCTAATACCCTAGCTGTTATAGATTGCTTTTTGTCATGTTTTTTTCTCTCTACATCCGAATTTATCTCAGGATGGAATGGACTCGAAAATCGCAATGCAATGCCCAAGCTCGCCATGGCCTCCTTGTAAGCCCTAGAGCTAAACGCAGGACCTTGGCAGAATGTAGCATGCCGATTGTGTATGTGCCGATAAAGACTTACAAATCTTTTATAACAGTTCGGGTGTCAGCCGAGCGCTGAGGCCACATCCAAATGAATCTTGAGCATGAATCCACTGTGACCATGATATATTTATAGTTGCCATCCCTTTGTAAGGGACCACAGTGGTCCAGATAAACACATGCTAGTGGTTTATCTGGAATCAGAAGGGGTGTCTGCACTGGGCGTTTCACTGTTCAAACTTTCATTTTCTGGCAGATTTCACATTCAAAACATAGTTTCTGGTTTGTTTCCTCATGCATGGCCACCAGTTTCGCTGTTTTAATAATGAAACTGTGGCGGAAACACCTGCGTGTGCGGAGGCAAGCCCTTCATGTGCTGCTAAGATTAGTCCTAACCTGTGTTCCATGTTTGGGATTGCTCTATCCCCCACTCCAGAGTTTTGAGCAAACGGAACATTATTTGCATCAGTGATATATGAGTACTTGAGTGGATAGCCTTTTGGTGGTGTTTTACCACTGTCTTTTATTGAAGCAGTGACTGCTTGCTTTATTTCGCTGTCTATTCTCGTTTTTGAACGAGTGATTGCAGTTATGGAAGTCGTTTGCACAGCTGCCTTCGCGGCTTCATCAGTCAATGAATTCCCTTCAACGGGAACGTCATGACGCTGATGACTCAGTGTATATTCACGTGAGTCTTTTGTAGTTCTTTCTGTAATAGAACTACTTGTTCCCAAAGCATCTTATGCTTGATTGCGCCACCTTTTGCATCTTTAAAACCATTTTGAACCCAGTTCTTCAGATATTCATTATAAGACTGGACGCAGTAATATGAATCGCACACTATGAGTGTGGGCCATTCGCGTTCAGTATTTTCCAGCGCCATCTTGAAAGCCTGTAGTTCAGCTCGCTGAGCTGTGCAGTCTCCTAAAGATTGAGTTTTTGTGACCATAAGTCGGAATTTACCATTGCGCCAGCGACCTTTAACAATCGCGCACGCAGCACTATAAGCTTGTTTACCCCCAATTGCGTGCTGTGCTGATCCATCTGTATATTTTAAACAGTCGTAATGTTCTAGAGGTAGAATTTCAGTAGGCAGAGGACATTCTTGTTCGTATTGGAGAAATTCTTGTGTTTTCAAGTAAGGTTCAAAAACGTATTCAACACTGTCGCAGCAAAAGAATGACCCCATTGTATCCATCTTGGATGTAGAGCTTTTGCATTTGGAATGCTTGCCTTCGTTACTGCCTCTAAGGCAGGTACAGGTGTAACGACTTTAATGTGTTTACCCTGTGCGAGGGCTCTCTCCTTTGCTACCGCAGTTTGAACCACTGTCAGAATTTTTTCTGTTGAAGTGAATTTTATTTCAGCTTGTGTGTATAAGTGTGACTTGTAAGCTATTGGTACCTTTTCACCTTCATTAAAGGTTAGGTATGTGAATCCGCATCTCCCTGGGATGATTCGGATTACAAGGTTGCGTACATTTTCGCGTGTTTGTAAGTGTGTTGCCAACATGTCTGTTTGTACTGAACGCAAAATTTCTGTGTGTTTTTGAGTCCAATTATTAGGTTTGAAATCAGTTTTGATTAGTTCATAGAGAGGTTTAACCCTTTTTGTGTAATTCAGAATGTAAGTTCTTCCAAAGTTTAGGAATCCTAGAATTGACTGTAGGTTTTTCAGCGTTTTTGGAGGTTGGAGCAGCGCACATTTTTCTAAAAAGTTGGCTGCTAGGATTTTGCCTTCACTTGAAAGTTCGTATCCCAAGAATAGGACGTTGAGGTGGGCAATTCTTGATTTTTTAAAGTTGAATTCATACCCTTCAGAGGCGAATCAAAGTATTATGGTGTTCACCCTGTTCAAGTGCCTGTCCAAATCATCGTCTGTTAGATAGATGTAATCGACATAAGATAATGCCTCATCATCATACGTTTGTAGTAACTCTGTTACTCTGGCTGAAAATAACCCTGGACTATTCTTGAATCCTTGGGGGAGACAGCAAAATTGACGCTGTGTCTCCATTATTGAGAAAGCGGTCAAGTACCTGCTTTCAGGTGCAATGTTTTGACAGAAGAAACCGGTTGAAATGTCTAATGGCCTTTTTTATATTTTTTGCGAACGATGTTATTCATCAGTGCTGCACTGTGTGCATTTTGTACTGCAAAATTTTTGCAACAAGAGCTAAAATGTCTGCAATCCAAAACTAGACAATATGATTCATCTGGTTTGGAGGCAGGAAACAAAGGATTGGTTATGGACGAGGTACATGTTTCAATCACCCCTTGGTATTCAAGTTGATCTAAGATCTCCCTGACCTGTTTTTTAGCTTCCCGCTTTACTGGATACTGCCTCTGTGCAGTAGGTTGATTGTTTTAACTGGATTTTATGGTGAGGAGAATCCTCATCCCATATGATTTTTATATAATGCCGGAGCCTGGGCTACAGCCCATTTTCTGGCACAGGTGTATTTTTTATGAATTGGAATATGATTCGAGAAGGCTGGCATAATGATGTCTTCGCCATGTGGGCACTCCCTGACAAATTCTGGTGGCCAGTCTTTTTCAAGCAGAAGGATGTCATAACCCTTGCATAGTTTTTCCCAAAAGAGTGCTTTTATTTTTCTAGTAATGTCCCCCTCTATCCGGAGTGTTACTTCATATAACTTATGGGGTACACTAACCCTGGTGTCGGCAGCTTCAACCTGAATGCAAACATTCATATCCACTATCTCCAGATGATCTTTCGGGATCCTGCGAGCTATGGTGACCTTTGCTGCACTGTCCAGCATTGTCTGGGCCCACTCCCCGTTCTTGAGTTGTGTCCTTAAGATCCTCGGCATGTCTGAATTCAATACTTGCTACCTTCTTTTTGGAGAATTGAGTTTTCTTATTTTTTGAAACGTGTTGATCGTCTTTGGACTTCACGTGTTCTTCTTTGTGTTCTGATCATCCTCTTCTTTCAGATTTCTGCAAGGAAGTCTGAAAGGTACGAGAGGATCATGTATCAGTATCTTGATATCTATCAGGTTTTCTTAAGTTATCCCTATAAGGTTATACCTCTTTTCAGAGCGCTCCTTTTGAGGAGATCTACCTCTGGACTGAGAGTGATTCTCTTTAGGAAGTGACTGTCTACTATTTTCCCATTTATTTTTAGGATTAGTTAGTTGATAAAACTTTTTCAGGATTTTCTGGTAATTCAGGCTTTACAGGTTTCCCTCCCAAACTTTCTCTTCCTAGTTCATCATAGGATTTTTCAATAATTCTGGCAAGTTCATACGGGTGCTCAGTATTATCGAGTGTGAGATGTTGGCCTGGTATATGATGTCCACTATTCTAGTGGGCACCCTGTATCAGTCCAAACAACCCTTATGGTGATGGTTGTAAAGTCAACCTTATAGACCAGCTATCCTAGTGGTAGCATGGACAAATCAGTCTTAGGCTACAACTTCAGAGAACATGTGAAGCCAGCTGTTTTACCAATTATAATCCCTTGAATACCAATTGAAAGGACACCACACAAGGCATATATCAAATATATATGTATTTATTACTAACACAACCCCTCTGCACTCTTTATGAGTTCAGAGTTCGAGATACAATACAAGTTACTCATTAAGCATACTATAAGTTGCACAAATACAATTCTGCCCTAGGGGCCTCACGAACCATATACTAAGTAAGTGGTATAAGAACCACTTCAGGAATAGTGAAGAGGCCTAGGGCATAGAGAATCGCTGGGACTACACTGGACAACCAAAGGTTAGGAAGTAGGAGGCCCACGGTATGCATGTGCAGTGTCTAAACACACACGCGAGTTACCATAGAGTTAGAATGGGAACGTGAAAGTTACAAAGTAGTAGATTTCGGACACTTCCGAATGGACTACGGTAGAACCCTGTTAAACTAGGTTACTTGGATAGTTAATACCCACGGGAGCACTGGAGTACTCGAGTTACCTCACCCAGAGAAGCCGGGTGCATAGGTGTCTTTTCGTGTCGGGTTTCGTCGCTGTTTCCTATGGAGAGCTGCAAGAAAGTGCTGCAGGCGACCACGAGAAAAGTGTCCGGGTGGATCCAAGGGTGGATTGAAGTCATGAAGAACCTGAAAGCAGAGGGGACAGAGTCTGGGTCACTAGCCAGTGACCAGGAAGAAACCAGGAAGGAACCAGGCTATGTCGAGATGCAATCAGGTAAAGAGGTGAAGCTTGTTTCTGTAGCCATGTGGATCAGGAGGCATTGACGACAACCAGGCGCTGGATACGAGCTGTCCCACAAAGGAGCTAGGTGACTGCGGTGTCGGTATCCGGATTGGACCCAACAAGCCTTGGTAACCGCAACCCACACAGGAAGTGAAAATGGGCTTCTGTTCAGACCAGCAAGGTCTGGGGTGCTTCTCCTTCACAGGGAAGCTGGAGCAAAACTGGAGCAACCAGGCAAGCATAGTAGAATTGAAGGTTCATCTTCGTAGGGCTCACTAGCCAATGGGATAGCAACTGGGAAGATGCGTTGAGCTGAAATGCAGGAGTGGGCCCAACGCGGCACTCGTGGAGTGTGGAGGGCTGAGCTTCGGGACAAATGCTGCTCAGGTCTGGGGCTTCTCAAACCCCAATGCACAACGTCAAGGGTACCTCTGAAGCTGCACGGTTAGCAAAAACCAAGAAGTCCAGGATGTCCGGTCCCACATCTCTCGTGTCTGCCACGGGTCTCAGCTTTGCTGTGGATGTGCATCGGAGTCGGAGAAGTCTGGAAGTCCAGCTCCTGAGTCACTGAGTCTTTGGGTTCCAGCAGGAGCATCGACAAAGCAAACCAGCAAGTTACTGGTGGTGCCTGTTTGCATAGGGTGGTCACTCCTTGACCACAAGGGAGATGTCTTCAGTCTTCCAGTCGATATGGAAAGTCGAAGGTCCAAGAGTTCATTTCAGAGTTTCTTTCCTGGATAATCTAATGTCTCTAGACACAGCTCCTATCTCTATACTAAACTAAGGGGCTGGATTAGCTTCTAGGTCCCCCAATGGGTGAAACCTGAGAAGGGGGTGGTTAAACCCCTTTCTCTTTGTCCAGTTTCGCACCAGAGCTGGGGCTGGAGTGCCCCAGCAACTGGTTTGAACCGGGCTATGCATGGAGCACCTTGTGTGCCCCAGGCAGTGTCTGGAAAAGCATCTTTCCATTGTACCCACCCTGTCCCAATACACTACAGGCTTTCGTCCAGCTGCAGGAGGTCAGACTTGTGTCTGTGGCAGCAGCATCCATTTTGTGATGCTGAGACTCTGTTTAACTTTAACCGGGTAAAGCAGTAACCACATGTCTTCTCCCTCTAGAAGGGTGGAATGCTACCCCTGCCGCCAGGACTGGTGGGGGGGGTAGTATTCCAAAGTGTTTTTGCACCTTACACAACATGTTTTGATAAAGCCAAACCAAAGTTAGCATTAACCGCGAGGATTATAATGCACTTAAGAGTATATGGTATGGCTATATCATAGAACAGCTATAAGGACATGGTTCCAAAAGCTGCAGACGGGCTCAGCTCCTGCTAGAGCACCATCTCACATAAAACCAAGCACTCTGCCTTCAGGATTATCAAGGCCTGCCATAGGAGTGACTTATAGGTATATATGTGTCTATATATAAGGTAAGATATAGGTATACTATATCTAAGCAAGGGGTGATTACACCACCTTGCCCAAGCTGAGGGACCAGCCTGTGGTGTCAGTTTGGATGGCCAGCCAGGGGGGGCATAATTCATGCTGGAGCCCCTGGTAGGCCTTGGATGCACCTATGCCCTGGGTACCTATGGTACACTATACAGGTGCTCACAGAGGTTGCCCAATCCCAATTGGATATGTACCTAAAGTACATGGAGTCAATTTTACAGTGAGAGCAGATAGCCTGGGGCCCTGAACAGCAGGATCCCAGGTCAACTAAGTTGAAAACCAGCTAAACACTAGGCAAAAAAGTTGAGGTAACCATATAGTCAGATATCCACCTTCCTACATCGAGGTCTTTTAATTTTTGGCGGATTGCCATGGATGCTGCTTCACCTTTAATGTTAGATTCAAGGCTGGTTCTGGACCGTATTCATTTTTAATCTGTCTCAGAACGTCTGGTATCACCGCCATAGACGGGACACCATGTGTTTTTGTGTAAATTGAAGCAAAGACTGTATCCCAAGTGTCACAGTCCTCCACGTGTGGTGCAATCCCCATTGGTAAACAGATTGTTAGAATCCTGTGTTTCTCATTAGGTGTACTATCGGGAAATACTGCCTCTATTTGAGTAATTTTTGGGATAACCAGAATGGAATTTGTTCCCTTTTTGCGGGCAACTTACCGATGGCTGACTGTATAGTCGGAGGTGTGATTTTGTTTGTGTTTCCCTGATGAGGGGTGTGCTGTGGAATTCTTATAGCAGGTTGGACTGTTAGACTCCGCATGACATATTGTACTAATTGTCTATGTATTTTGATTAACTGTTTTAGCTGGGCTAACAGTTCTACATCAGTCATTTGTTCTATGGCAGGATGTGGTGTATAGCTGGCTAGTACCGACCATGTTGCTCCTAGTCTACCTAGTGGACAGAGCCTGGTAATGTGATTTTGATGTTTTAGGGCACCTTTAAACCAGAGCTGATGCTCTTGGTAAGTTAGTTGAATTTCAATGTCCTCGAAAGGAACATATTCCACTGGATGTTCCTCTATCTTATAGTAGTGGAACACATGTGTTGTTGGATTTGCTTGTGGAAAGACAATCCATGAATAGAATTCCTCTGTCTGCCGATATTTGTGTGGCTCTATGACAAATATGACTCTACTACCTCTTGCTGATAGGCCATTTTGTATAAGCTTTATAGCTATGGTTTTGCTTACATTTATTGGGATGACTATAGCATCATCGTCGGCTTCACTAAAGCCTGTTGTGTCAAGACCTGGTTGGTCTGCTGCTGCAGCTCCACCGGTCGCGTTTTTGCCGTTATTCAACATTGTTTAATGAAAGTCTGCAGAGCAAGCTTCAAGGAAACAAAGATTAGGTGCACAATATTTTGGAACACTGTATCCTTCAACGTTGAACTAACCAAAAACAAATACATAGGATTTTCGTCCTACTCAGTTATGGCGGATATTATCCTTTCACCGACTCCAGACGTCTATTGGAGTTTTTTACGGGAGAAAGGGGTCTGTGTGAAAAGCACAACTGAGTTACTCTAGTATCTAGCGTTAAATTAGTGCCTTACCAAACGTTGGGCGTCATGTAGTGTAGTTCCTATATTCCCAATACGCTCTGCGCATTGGAATAATATATCCTATACATTAAACGTAGGACTGAGGTCTACTAGGTCTCTATCGAATATATTAGACTTAATTGTGAGTGCCAGCTAGCTCAGAGGCCACCAGAAACTTTCTCGAATTCACAAGAAGGGATTACTTTCTGACAACCTCATAAACATGACAACTTTGTTTCCCCAGATCTCCAGAGTCTTGGAAACAATAGATAGATATTTCACTCAGTCAATCGTGCATGCTTCGTTTCACCAGAGGTGCAGAGAAATAGATAGACGGGTGTTTTCAATAAAAAGGTTTTATTGAACAGTCTTCTTTCTCAAGCATAATAAATGAACTGCTACAATCGTAATACTGGTTGCAAAGTATAATGCGTACAGTAAGAAGAGTAGGATAAAATAATACTGTAAAAGCATTGTATGGTTCCTAAACCATAGATAAATACATACATAAATAACAGAGGCTAAAAGTACTCAACTGGTGCTTCTAAAATAACCCTACCCCTATGTACCTAACCTAAACTTAGTACGAGGGAAGAAGTAAGTGAGGTGTAGCATAAATGTAGTATTCTTTTGCCAAGAATCTGTCCAAGATTTCTCTTAGGGTCTAATCAGCTCCATACCTTAGTTTGGAATGAAGAAGGTCAGGCTCAGGAATCGATTTCCCAGCAACCCGCAAGGATAGCTTGGAAACACTGGAGCTGGATTTCTCGGCAGGAGAAAAGACAGCATCTCTCTCAGTGCGTCTGTTGGAGGGTCGGCTTCCTTCGGGACTTGCTGCAGCAGGATGCATCGGGCAAGTAGATAGTCGAACTGCTCCAAACCACTGTGTGTTTGCTTAGGCAAGTGTGGGAATATTTATACCTTGAAGTTGCCGAGTTTTACGTAAATAACGTCATTAAAGACTCTCAGTTCTTTGAAAACTCCATGAGTTCTTGGGCAAGTCAGTTCTCCAGCAAGGGAAAGTCCCTAGCTGCTATAGTCGAGTTTTCCAAGAAATCGTTGTAGATTTTCAGAACTAGTGGAAGTAGCCCTGCCGTATTTGGACTGCATGAGCTATGACTAAATATGGTTATGATTCTTATGCCTATATAAGGACATGAATCGGGAAATTTACAATAGTGTCCTAAAAGGGTTCACAACAGTAAAACATCTCCAAGGGTGCAAACATGATTCGCCAAATCTAGGAGGGGTGCCATAACCGGCTCTGCTATTCGTCGATGATGCAATTTTGTTATCAAAAACTCCAAAGGGATTACAAAATCTACTGAATTCCTTTGCGAATATTGCGTTCTAAAAGGCCTTGAAATTAACTCTAACAAAACCAAATATGTGGCGATAAAACCTTTAAAAAAATTATCACAGTTCAAAAACAAAAGCTTCAATATGTGTCCAATTTTAACTACCTTGGTATCACACTGGACACAAAATTAGCATGGACTCCACACGTACACAAATGCAAGGCTACATTGCTCCAAAATTCAATGCCAATACTGAAAAAGCAATTCAGAAAAGGGGGTGGTGATGAACAGAGTGTCTGAATTAAGCAGACCACTCTTACCCAGTCCAAAGATCAGGGCTTGATCCATCACCGTTTCTTTAGCTCACTGCACCATCCCAGGTCAGAACTTGGCTATATGCAAATTAGTCTGACCCTGGCCCAGTGCATCATGGGAATAGGGCAGACCAAACTACCAAGCCAATTCTTATACTGGGAAGGAAACAAGCTTCCGGGGACCGGTTTCTGGCATTTCAGCCGTCTTTGGCCCGGCTTGCTTGAATCCTGATGGTGCAATGAGCAAGGGACTCACATCTGAGTATACCCTTCCACGCTTATGGTGGACAAAAATGATTCAGAAAAGGGGGTGGTGATAAACAGAGTGTCTGAATTAAGCAGACCACTCTTACCCAGTCCAAAGATCAGGGCTTGATCCATCACCGTTTTTTAGCTCACTGCACCATCCCAGCTCAGAACTTGGCTATATGCAAATTAGTCTGACCCTGGCCCAGTGCATCATGGGAATAGGGCAGACCAAACTACCAAGCCAATTCTTATACTGGGAAGGAAACAAGCTTCCGGGGACCGGTTTCTGGCATTTCAGCCGTCTTCGGCCCGGCTTGCTTGAATCCTGATGGTGCAAATACTGAAAAAGCATCAGAAAAGTGTACCCAAGGCAGTGTCTCCCGCCTTGGAGGTTTATAAGTACAGGGCACAATCCGTAACTCTATTGCGCAAAGCTCTGGGGGCCCACTAGGCATAACATGCTCAGAGGGGAGAAAAACAAGTTCTTAAGGAAGCTACTACAATTGCCTGTACGCACACCCATGATTCCGATCATCCAGGAACTCAATGTAAAGCCCATAGACCAACAATCCACATTGAGACCTCTGCTATTCTGGGTCTGTTTGTGGACCAGAGAAGAACTTAAAAACTATAAAGAGGAGCTAATCAAGATCCTAAGACTCGATCACCTTACAACACTTCAATGGGTCAGACAGGTGCCAACATAGATTTGCAAGCTAGGTCTTAACTACTTTTGGGATGCACCCAGTACATTAACAACACTTTCAAAAAAGCTTTTGAAAAATATATACATGCATATATGCAAAACAGTATCCAACATTGTTCTAAAATAGGTAGGCTAAGATCCCAGTTTCTACTCGTAAAACCACTCCCCTTTTTTTTAACAATATCTGGACAAAGTTCAACCGCAACTGGCTAAGTCACTGAATATGAAGTTTCACTTCAAGGTCCTACAGGTTAATTGCAATACAGCTAAATGGCTATGTAGGAATAGTGATGACAGAGAGGCCTATTGTCCCCTATGTGCACTTTCTCTTTTCTACAATCACTGATAGAAATACACACTCATCCATACAGCCACTCTCACAATCTCAGGCTTTTATGTATAGTCATTTATATACTTCAACTTTCACATACACTGCCTTTTACATATGTATTTACTTGGACATGTACCATTGTGACATCCATTCACTCACCAACACATCCATACACACACATTTTTTTATATTTGGATTAAAATGTTGGCAAATATGCATTTGCACTTTTCAATAATCTTTGTACTGTATTGAAGTATGAAAGGTTACAGGAGTAAAAGGCATATATATTGTAGGATTGCCTGGTTGACATAAGCACTAGCACTTTAAATGTAAGATTTTGTGATGATTTTAATCACCAAGAATATTGCTTTTAAATTTCCAGGTTTTCTTTTTATTAAGTGCATAAATAATTGGTCTTTTATAAATATAAGAAAATGACTTTTTTTAATTATGTCATGAAATGTTATATTTATTAGGCACTAGCACTTCTTCTTGAAATGATTGGAAGTCCCAAATTATTGCTATGACTCAGAAGTAGGAAAACTGCTTCATTTGCACATTTACTTACTGGAGGCTGAGCATAATATATGGAAGTTTGTTCTAACAAAGACTTTGAGCTTAATAAGATGATACTCAAAGTACGGCCCGGGGGCCTCTTGACCTTTACTTGCGGCCCCCCTGGTGAACAGCAGCATGAGCTGCTGTTAAGTTTCTGAGCACTGATATTCAGAAAAAAATGTTAAATAAACAAACAAGCATTTATTAGCCTGCAAATAAATGCTTGCCCATTTATTTAATATTGCTTCAGAGCTCTTTATACATTTCCTGACCAGCCCAGACCCCTTTATCACCACCCTGCTGGCATCAGGGCACTTAATTAGGATCACACCTTCCAGAATACCAGCAAAGCAGAACGCCAAGCCATACAACCACTGAGATCAAACCATGCCATTGTCATAACACCTGCTGACAAGAACGGAGGCACAGTTATCCTGAACAAAGAGGATTATCGACTGGAATGTGAAAGACTACTCAGTGACACCAAGAACTATGTAAAACTCACCCAGGATCCGAGCGAAAGTCTGAGATCATGCATCAATTCACTGGTTGAAGAAGCAGAGACCACAGGACAAATTACGCCCAGTTAAGCCAAATTTCTAAACACCACCTCAGGCAAAATATCATACTTTTACATATTGCCCAAGATACACAAAAACAAGTCACCCCCACCGGGTCGCCCCATTGTATCAGGCATAGGGTCCCTAATTGAACCACTATCCCGGTACTGCGAATTCTTCCTCCAACCCAAGGTCCAGTCCACAAGCACCTATCTCCAAGACACCAAGGACCTTCTACAATTGCTCAACAACATGGCCTACTACTCGGAAACTTCATTCATGGTGAGTCTTGACGTAGAGAGCCTCTACACCAGACTCCCCCAAGTCGACACCCTAAGAGTATTAAAGTCGGCTCTGGATGATACTGATTAGCAATACCGGACCTCAAAAAGATTCATCTTGGAATGTGCAAGCTGGCGCTTAAAGAAAACTTCTTTGAGTTTGAGGGCCAACTCTACCTACAGAAGAGATTTTGAGACCAAGTACATATTCAACAGCAACATGTCACGGATCCCTGAAAAAAAATTCTATAAATGATACATAGATGACATCCTACTCATCTGGGAAGGAGATACAGAGTCACACATAACATTCTGCCAGTGGCTAAACACCTGCGACTCAAACCTTAAATTTATGCATAGCTTTGACCACCTCAAGACCACATTCCTAGATATGGATATCGAAGACGATGGTGGTTACCTAAAGAGCAAAATCCACTTTAGGCCAACGGCCCGCAACTCTTTCCTACACTTCTCCAGTTTCCACCCCAGGTCTCTGCGAGAAAATCTCCCCTACGGCCAGTACCTCCAGCTGCGGAGAAACTGTAGCAATGTAGCAGACTATAAAGACAAAACTAAGGACTTGAGCAACAAACTACAGAAGCGTGGGTACCCAAAACACATCACAGAGAAAGCCAAGAAACGAGGGCGGAATCAAAACTGCGAGGGGCTCATTGAAATATAGTCACTTGAAGCCACTCCAACACCATTGACATGTGTCACCACTTTCAATACAGTCTTCAATAAGGTCTCCCATATCATTAAAAAATGGCAAATCCTCAAGACAAGGGACCTTACCTGGGACCCTCCCCTACAATCTCACAAAAAAGCAAATCCCATAAAAGCGGCCCTAGTATCGACACGACTGGTACAACAGCAAAAGCCTGGGAACACAGTCATAAATGCATGGGGGCTCCCGAAAGTCATCGGTCACTTCCAGTGCGGCCATTGCAGTGTATGCCACGTCACTGAAACTACCAAGAATCTCAATCTAGAACCAGGCAAGACCTGGCAATTACGGCAACACACTAATTGCAACACGGCACACGTAATATATCGCATCATGTGCCCCTGCAATTTCACCTACATTGGGATGACAAACAGAAAGGTCAAGACCAGAATCTGCGAACATCGCAGCACCATAAGATGCAGAAAAAACACCACGAAAATGACCAACCACTTCCTTGTAGCAGGCGACAGGACAAATGACTTGCGCTGGGTGGTCATTGAGGCACTAGACCCAAATTTGCTGAACATACAACACCAATTACTAGAGAAAGAACAAAGATGGATTTATTGCTTATCTACTTTTAACAAGAGGAATCCATTGGGAACTGGGAAAAGAGTGTCCCTACTGTGGTTGGGAACACACTTAGTGTTTTTGGGTACCCCTCACACACCAACAGGCCCCTTGGTGTCATGCTTCATCATCGGGATCCTCGCATCCCTTTACAGGATGCGGCGTGCTGCGACCGACGGTTGCGTGGGAGCACAGATTGGACTATGTGTGGTGTTGGTGAGGGGGTGTATAAGTGAGTGTAGTGGTGGGGTTTAAATAGTGAGTGGGTTTAAAAAGTGCCTGGCTCGTGGGGTAGCAAAAAAACTTTTATTTGGCCCCCGGGCTGGTACTACTAAAAAGGTGAATTGGAGGTGTTGGCGTTAACAATGTGTGCCACCTCCTGTGTGTGTCAACATGTTTCGATGTTAAAACATCTTCTTCAGGACTGGGGTACACAAATCCCCACCTTACTCACGTTTTTCTATTTCAACTTTCCATTTAATTAAAAAAAGCGAAATTTTACAAGTGCAGGTGTATCAATGTACCTACAAGAACAACCGCTACTTAGCTGACCTGAAAAGGAAAGGACAAAAACTTTTTGTGGTAATCCATTCCTTAAGACACCATGGGTTTAATTACCTGTGGATACAGTCAAAAAAAGGCGGTTTTAAAAAATGTTTTGGTTGTCTAGACACGTTTGTGTCATTCTACACTTGTTAACGTGCCTAAGGTGAAAAAATTCTTAATTTATTTATTTGATGCAAAAACCACATACCAGACAGACACACATGCAACATAAAATACACACTCAATTGTTCCATGGATTAAACCAGGTTGCAGTCAGCCCATGCAGTACTCTGTGATGGAGTGCATAGGTTTAGCATTAACCAGGAACTTCTTTGAATTTGACCAAACCATCTATCTACAAAGCCACGGCACTTGCATGGGGAACACATTTGCGCCGAGCCTAGCCGGACTCTATGTACACCATTTAGAATCCAACAAAATCCTCAGCCCGAACAACCCCCACAGACATCACATACTAACATGGAAGAGATATATTGACGATATCTTTGTGATCTGGCAGGGGAACCAAGAAACGGTAATCCACTTCATGGAGTGGCTGAACACTCAAGACCGCTTCCTCAAGTTCACACACTCTGTTTCAAATGAAACACTAGTTTTTCTGGATCTAAACATTTACCATCGAGAAGGAAAATTAGAATCCACCACACATTTCAAACCAACAGCAAGGAACTGCCTACTAAGATATGACAGTTTCCACCCACGCCACCTAAGAATGAACCTCCCTTATGGCCAGTTTCTACGACTCAGGAGAAATTGTACTCAAATAGACAACTACAAAGCCCAAGCCCAGGATCTAAAGACCAAGCTACAAGCCTGACGTTACCCAGACAAAATATTCAATACCGCAATGAAAAGAGCCAGAAACAATAACAGAGACAAGCTCCTAGAAGACAGAACTGAACCACTCTCAAAACAAATGAGACCAATCTGCGTCACCACATACAGCCCCAAATCAAACGAGGTGTCAAAAATTGTGAATAAACATTGGAACATTCTGACATGTGGAACAATAACAATTGAAAAAACAATGTTTTCACATCGACGTGGTACAAACTTAAAAGACATCTTAGTGCACACACGCCCTAAAACAACCGCAAACCGCCAACCCTCAATACAAGGAATACAGGGACATTTCCCTTGTGGCAACTGTGCTAGTTGCCACATAACCAAAAAAAGTAAACAACTGACCTTTGCCAATGGTACGAAATGGGAACAACGTAAGATGACAAATTGCAACAGCAAGAATGTCATTTACATGATCGTATGCCCCTGCCATTTGGTGTACATAGGCATGACCACCAGAGCAGTAAAGACAAGACTTGCTGAGCATAAAAGCAACATCCACTGCAAGAAGAGCACAACGAAAATGGCTGCACATTTCCTTGAAAAAGAACACTGTGTAAATGACATCTATTGGACTGTAATCGAGCAATTACCAACAGAACATGGACTCTTTGAAAAAGAGCAATGCTGGGTTTTTCGCTTGGGCACACATCTCTCTGGTCTGAATGATGCCATCCCCTGGGGTCAACTGAGACCCTGATTCAAAGAACCTCCGCCAAACCTGAACCTAATAATCAAGCCTCGGGGGAGGAGCCAAGCTCGCGACCGTGATGGCCGCACTGTAGCTCGGTTCCGTCGACCTTCCTGCCTGGAACGCATATCCTGTACCTTATCCTGCCCCGAGGAGACACATTCGGCGAGATATGGGAAAGTGAAACATTGCTCGCACTTACCGTCTGTCCCGGGGGCTCCTGTGTGCCGCGGATCTGGAGTTGTGCTCCTGCTTGTTTCGGAGCCTCCGCGGCGTGCAGGCCGGGGACTCGCCTGTGACGGTTGGCCAGAGTGGGGTGCCGGCGCCGGCCCCCATTGGAGGAGAGGGGTCGGCTGAAGAGGCCGTTGTGTGGTTGTGCCGGTGGCGACTGACCGGGCCGGTCTGGCGGCCCGGGGACCCTGTGGCAGGGCGCGGCCCGCCTCGGACGGGGGTAGACCGTGCAGGTGGCTTGTCCCCCCTTTGATATCCTGTCCGGCCATCTTGAAGCCCTTTGCCCGGATTCGGCGGGCGGCCCCCGTTTTTTGGTGGCCCTTCTTTCTGCACCAAGATTGCCATTACCGGGGCTCGAGTAGACTCCAGCGGTGGGCCTTGCCTGTGAGCCCGCTCGATAAGTTGAGATCACGGCTGCATTTGCAAGATGGCTGCCGGCGCCCTGGGTCCCGGACCTGCTCGGGGCGGCGAACCTGGATTTTTGAAATACACGACGGCTGAGGCTGGTGGTTGTGAGCCCACGATTGGTGATGTTCTTGCCGCCCTATGTTCTCTACGTGTAGCCATGGCATTCGACGCTGCTGTGCAATATAGCTGTTCTGCCACCATGCCTGTTGGACCGTCCCCCATGAATGTGGCTCGACTGGTGGTTTGTGCTGCTTTGCCTCCCTCGGCTGCTGAGAAGAGTGCTGTCGCCGTGCATTCACAAGACTGTGTGTCTGCGGCCCCTGATCTCCAGGAAGCTTCGACTGTGGTGGGCATGAGCGAGGGCCCCACGTCGGGACCCGTCCATGCCAGTCTGGCTGGGGAGCTCGGCGGAAGTTTGACTCGAACTGCTTTGGTGAGATCCCGCGGCTGCCCTGCGGGGGGACCTCGTTTTTTGGGGCGGCGGGACCACACCTAGACTGTTTGCTGCTTCTGATGCTGTTATTTGAAAGTCTGGTCTGCCTCAGCCACTGCTTGCTTCGCTGTTTGAGACTGGGGTCCTCTGGCTTGCACCCTCTGTCTGATTTGTTTCGATCTTGCGTGCACTCTATGCCAAACTGTCTGCTGCCTACTACTTTATTGCGCACGAATGCTATGGTCAGGAGTGGACAGGGGTAAGACAGACTCGCCTCGGCGGACCACTGGTTAATGTATGGAGATGAGGACTGCCCGCAGCTGTGGCAATATGGCCGATCCCTTTTCCTGTTCTTGATCTCTGAGAATGTGTCGCTCTCGCTTCGATGTGGGTTTCAGTTGTGTTGAGGCGGGGGGTTGGAGCTGAATGTTCGATTGCAGATCTCCTCTCCCACTGGATCCCTTTCCCCCTTTCCTTTTTCTTTGTCCGTTGTGGTTCTTTTCTCACTTTCTGACTTTTCTATATTTCGGGTTCCAATTAGGGCGACAGGCACGCTGCTGGGGGGGTAGGCCGTAGCCTTCTGCAGGGGTGCAGGGTGGAGTGGGAGGGATGGGGTCTTCATATTGTTCTTTTTTTTTTTTGTTCTATGGCTCTTTTGTATCCCTTTATCGGGACGCTGTGTCAGCGCGTGTCTTCCATGGAGTTTTAGCTGGTAGTGAAGGGGATGACTTCCCCGCTCCCACGATATTGATTGCACATATATTATGTCTTACACGCCTTGACCCCGACGCGGGTCCTTCGGTCCTGCGTGCTTTATTAGCCGTGGGGTGCGTGCAGGGGCGCTGCGTTCTATCTTTCCCTTTTTCTTATATTCTTCTCTCTACCTCTCCGTTCCTTTTTTCTTTATCTGGGTTAGTATAGTGGGTGGCTCTTTACGTTGCTATTCTGATTCCTCTGATTTGTAATGGCACGCTTTCAGGTGGCGACTGGTGTGTGGTGAGCTGCGGTGGGAACTTATCTGAAGCGGGGCGTCTATACGTTGATTCCTGTCAATTGCTGCTGTTCTTCCCACTTATTAATGCCCCTTTGTGTTGATGCTTTACAAGTAGCCCGCCGAGGGAATTCAGATGTCAAAAGTTGCAACTGATCCTGCTATACTTCCTATTATATTATAAAATTAACCTTCTTTAATCCTGCTCCTAGCGGTTATATTTAGCTTTTTAATGTTTGATTGCTTGCCTGTATAACACTGGGCGACTGCCGGGGAACTTCCATATTGACTAACGTGCGTTCATGATGTGTCGTGGCCGGCCTGATTGGTTGTAGGCCCGTATGTGTATGCCTCTATTTGCACAATAAAGGTTTTTTAAAAAAAATAATAATAATAATCCAGCCTCGCCCTAGTGACCACTTGTATTTCACAAAAATCTGAAACTAGACACACTGGTAATACGTAAGGTGAAAGTAAAACTGAATCTCCCAGAAAAGATCATTTTTCTTCCCTCCCCTTTGCCCTAGTTTAAAACAAATGACCCTGTACAAATAATACCCTACACATGGGCTTTATTTTCAACCAGTCGTCACACTAAAAACTCATACTGAGCGGAAAACTGAAGCAAACCGCATCACAACATAAGGACACGATTAGCGATAAAGTCCTAAAGCATGCGCAGTAGAACTCCATAAACACCAGAAGCCCACAACACATGCGCAACCCGGAGTCACTGCCCGCAACGTATAAACAACCTGAAAAGCATGCGCGGTAGAACTCCCTAAACAACAGAAGCCCACAACGCATGCGCGAACCCGGAGTCACTACCCGCAGCGCATAAGCAACCTGAAAAGGAGTTTGGAACGATTCCAATTACCGGCGATCCTTATATGGGCTTCCCCGACTTCAATCTTTACTAACAAACCTGATTAAGTACGAAATACCGGCAAACCATATATGGAGTTCCCGGGCACAAACTCTACCAATTAACCAATTAAGGGCGCGGTAAGGCGAGTATATATAGAGCCCTTCCACATCCACACCGACATTATCCATCAGAGCCGGCGTGAGGGGCAGCGAAGAGGGAATCTCCTTATAGACTTGTGAGTAATGACTTAGAAAGAACTGATCACCACTGACAAAATGTAAGTTGCATGGTAAATAGCAATAGGTACTTTCTCCTTTGCAGGCAGCAAGGAAGCACGAGTAACCCCTACGTTTTCACGGACTCATGGAGCAAAAAACTCCAATCACTAAACAGTATGTTACGCCCTTTTGCGAGCTTCTGTTTAAAATCTCCTTATTGTTCACAATAAGTTTAGGACTTCACGAGTACCGCATGGGCTGACTACAACCTGGTTTAATCCATGGAACAATTGAGTGTGTATTTTATGTTGCATGTGTGTCTGTCTGGTATGTGGTTTTTGCATCAAATAAATAAATTAAGAATTTTTTCACCTTAGGCACGTTAACAAGTGTAGAATGACACAAACGTGTCTAGACAACCAAAACATTTTTTAAAACCGCCTTTTTTTGACTGTATCCACGGGTAATTAAACCCATGGTGTCTTAAGGAATGGATTACCACAAAAAATGTTTGTCCTTTCCTTTCCAGGTCAGCTAAGTAGCGGTTGTTCTTGTAGGTACATTGATACACCTGCACTTGTAAAATTTCACTTTTTTTAATTAAATTGAAAGTTGAAATAGAAAAACGTGAGTAAGGTGGGGATTTGTGTACCCCAGTCCTGAAGAAGATGTTTTTACATCAAAACATGTTGACACACACAGGAGGTGGTGCACATTGTTAACGCCAACACCTCCAATTCCCCTTTTTAGTAGTACCAGCCCGGGGGCCAAATAAAGTTTTTTTTGCTACCCCACGAGCCAGGCACTTTTTAAACCCACTCACTATTTAAACCCCACCACTACACTCACTTATACACCCCCTCACCAACACCACACATAGTCCAATCAGTGCTCCCAAGCAACCGTCGGTCGCAGCACGCCGCATCCCGTAGAGGGATGCGAGGACCCCGATGATGAAGCATGACACCAAGGGGCTTGTTGGTGTGTGAGGGGTTCCCAAAAACACTAAGTGTGTTCCCAACCACAGTAGGGACACTCTTTTCTCAGTTCCCAATGGATTCCTCTTTTTAAAAGTGCATATCTTAGGGAGAACGAATCCATTTCGACAGGGATATTCTCTCTCTCCCCCCTTTTGTTGATACTAGTTTATTGCATTTCCAGCCATAAGACAGGCCTTAATGACAATATTCCATGGAATACCCTCAGTAGGCCATAACAGCATGAACTCCTGTTTACTCAGACACTAACCCAGGTCACATGTGACACTGCCGTGTCTGTCTGATTTATGACTCCCCTCTTAAGGCTTTCAGAAGCGTGATCCACACTTAAGGATTCCGTCGGGCATGAGATCTCATCCAAACCAATAATGCAAATTGGCTCATCCCATGGACCGCAGTGACAAACTGATCCAGCCCTTCTCTCACCCCTTTTACATTTTACATATTGGCATTTATTGTTTGATACATGCCCCCTTCACCAGCTAGTTTTTTTTTTAGACAACAGAGGTCCCTAGATTCGAAAAGGAAGAAGCAACAAATAAATATAGACTCTTGGACTTGTACAGCTGGACAGAGGTCTAATATTTACTTATTAAACTATTTCAAAAGGATGGTTGCACACAAATACATAAAGAGGGACACACGCCTGTATCCTACTGGACCAACACAATACAAAACACAAAAAGGGGGCTCAGGAAAAGGTCATACTTTGTTGCAGAAGTATCACAGTTTTTGAAACAAATCACAGCGTACACCTTTACATTTTTTAAATAAAAATCTTTGACGTATAAGATGTTTCAAAGTGTTTACGGCGTTTTGATCCATATGGCCATATGGCTAGTGCGTGGATAATCATCAGGGCAATGAATAATTACCTGAAACAATAGTGCCTTCATTTACCAGTAACTCCTGTCTATAAGACCCGAACGGGGGCATCAGAGTGCTTGTGAAGGTATCGGTTGGTGTCCTTTAGAGGTAAACAAAGGGTATCGAAGAGCCACAGGTGTGTGCTTTGACAGCTCGATGGCCGTATTGATTTGCAAATGAGCCAACGATCAGGGCTTCTAGTTCCGGCGTTGCCAGGGCACTTGTGACCACTGCCCTTTTTATTTGGGGCTTGGGGATCTAGCCCGCAATGGGGGAACCCATTCTACCTCACGAGGATGCAGCGCGCGCATGCGCCTGCTGCAAGATGTTACCATTACCTCCAACCTCTGCTGCGTCTACACATATTACTGTGACGGTGACTAGTCTTCACTAAGGGCCGTTACCTATTTGGAGACTATGTATGGCAGCCCTCGTGGACATCCAGGCCTGATTCCGCTCCTGGATCTCTGCCGAGTTAGATACCCACAGTTGGGCACCCAGTCTACTTCACTGGCATCCCATGCGCATTCGCGAGCACGGGCGCCGCAGACATGCTTAGTCACTGCCATCCAGTCATGCTGCCCAAACCGGGCCAAGCAACTTCACTACAAAAGCTCAGTTCCTCGTTGCGTCCCACACCAGCTGGGACTACGGGGGACCCATACACGTTTGAATTGGGTCCCTCACCGAGACCAAATTGGGACCTCGGAAGAGCACCCCCGGAGCTCCGATAACCTGCCTAATACCCTAACATAGTGTAACTATGACCGCTTGACAACATGCATGTTTCTACCTATTCTATCTATATACCATGCTTTTTAACAGCGCAGAATGTCACACAATCGCATGCAATTTTCTCTTGTGTGATAATCCTGTTTGCATAGTGCGACATTGGACCACTTGGTACGGTTCCCTAGTGGCCCCCACTCACAACACGATGCCACAGCATGCATAGCCGTCGGGCTCCACAGGGCGCCACCATTACCCATAACACATCACCAGGCCTAGGCACCCATTGTGTTGTAGCCACTTGAACGCTCGCAAACACGCTATAACCGCCTGCCTAGGCGTATTCACCCTTGCACTTATTATGGCTGCACAGGGAGCCAGTACCCATTTGTTAACAGGCACAGCATGCTACCAGTCAATGTACGCCACTGCGAGCATGTGCCACATTCCAATACAACAATCACTGTGGTAATCACTTAGACGTCACATTCAGGTCCCATCACATATCTGCACAACACCAGCTCTGCTGTAATCAAGCATCGTAGCACAACCGAGGGGGCACTCGGCCACCCGGTTGGGACCCCAATGATGAAGCATGACACCAACTAGGTTGGTGTGTGAGGGGTCTTTTAAGAACACCTAATGGGTCCATGTTCTTACCACACATAGTGATTGTAATACATACACATAGTGGGTCCGTTAACATTGTTTAAGTCTTACATGAATAAACAGCATTGATTCCAAGAGATCGAGCTCAAGTGCCTTGGATGCTGGCACTGTCAAAGGATTTTTGAGAGGCCACAGAGACATTTGTGGACTTGAGTGTAGCATGATATTGTCACGATAGTCTAGCCTAAGTATGTAAGGGAGGGGAATAAGAAAGGTGATACTCTATGAGAAAGGGGGCTTGGGTTGAGCCCCATGAGGTAGCACGGGTAAAATATCAGTTTTACATAAGAAATAGGCATAGATGAACTTTAAAGAAAATCTGTACATATACATTATATGTTGTGGGGCAATAAGGTCACATAGCATCTGATTACATGGGGCCCATTAAAATGTGAGCATTGTGCAAACCCCTGTTTGTGCAGGGATTGCAATTATATGAATTGTGAAGTTTATCGCACACAGTAATTATTAGGTGCAATATTTCAGCAGGTCAAACCTGTTCAAATTTACGTGGGTTAAAGGCAAAGTATTTACCAGGACTTGTGCAGTAAGCAACAAAGTCGACATAGTATTCCCCAAAACAACGTAATATGCCATATTTATCACATCATTACTTCCAAATACCTCAGTGTCAGATTTAATCAGGTACGATGAATATCATGTTTGACAGGCACCACTCATTATCAGATGCATAGTGCCCTTTTGAAACATTTGCTTATCATGCCCACAATTAAGTAATTGCCGGTAAATATTGCAGAAATGGCTGCAGAGCCATTACCTATACTGGCAGTAATGTCAACCATATGTAGAAGCACATCTACAAATTGGCAAATAACCAGCTGCAACATTATTACTTCTGGTCATTTTCACATTAGGAAAAACAAATTACCAGGAGGTGTGTTAGCACCATCATAAACTCTGTATGATATCTGCAATTATTTTAAGGCTGCAGAATGCGAATCATTTCTAGTATTGGCCATTTTTTCACTCTGCAGCATTACTAGTGAAATCTAAAAGACACCCACAGACCTCCAATGGCAAGTGACACAAAGCCAGATCCTTGTTGTACAACACAGGCCCAGAATATCTTCAGTTTTTTTCCAGGATACCAATAATAGTACAACCTTTCTCATCTGTTCCCTCATATTTGAATACATTTTGCTATATGAGCTGAGCACCAGAACATCTGCATTAAAAAATATAGAGCACAAAGATTATGGTAAAAAGTAAGTATTCACAAAACTCATTATGCACCTTTCAAGTTGGGAAATTCACAAAGAGTTAATCAGTTAATACATATAAAACTGCATATAAACCAGTCAATACAATATAGCTGATGTTTCAATTACCAAAATAAAACCCTAGCACCAGCAATTAATGTATAACATACATAATTTTTATTTGAATGCCTTCCAGGTAGCACATCTGTCTGAATAATGGAGCTGCCGTTGCTTTCAGGGAAGCAATCTTCATACTTAAAGATGACAGTCACTCCCCGGAAGGAGACTGTTTTGCTTGGAGCATGTCTATTGTGGCTACCAGGTAAATTACTGTTTGCACTGGTGAAGAATAGATTTGAAGCAGCTGGTCTAAGGTCACGAAAGAAGGTTATGATATTGCCATTGTCTTGTTGAAGTTTTGGTGCTGAAAAGTTTTTCATAGCCAGCCATTGTAGCAGATATGCCCCTCTTTCACAGCTCTGCTGCTGCCTCTGGCACACATTTGGAAAGGATCATTGAAGCGGACTTCAGACGATAGGGGAGGAAACACACATCGAAAGTGGGAGTGTCCCACTGTGAATCAGAAAGCCTTCCAATGTGTCTTGTACATTGGGATGTGGATGGAAGCATCTTATGATCTGGTCTTGGTGCCTGGTTTGGTTTATGATGCTACTTCTCGGCTTCAATACCCTAGACTTCACAGGCGTAGTCTGACAGAGATACCGGTAACTCTTTTCTGTAGTCATGATGCCACTAACACTGAAAAATGCTTAGCGGATAGTGCCTTCCAATGGCCAAGAGCCTCCAGGTAATCCACAAAGGCTCCGGAAGGCTGAGATGACTTGACTTCAAGTGACACCAAGCTGTGAGCTAGAGATAAGCTGAACAGATTGAGCTGTAGTCATCGTCTTTGTGCAAAAAAAGCAAGACTGGGAGTCGAATGCTAGGGACATGGAGAGGGATATAAGAAAGGAAAACAGGTGAAGGATTAAGAAGAAATCTAGGAGCAAAGAGCCCAATGAACAACTACTTGAAGCACTGCAACACAAAAACTAGAAAGAGTTTTTTCCTTTCATAGGTCAGGAAACAGGACATTGTGTGGTCTCCATATTGATTTGGGAAATACTTTCAGTAACTTGCAGTGCAATGGCCACCTTAGGCTGGGACAGCGGTTTTCCTTCTCAAACAATCTCAGAAATCCAGGAGCAAAGAACCCAATGAACAACTACTTGAAGCATTGCAACACAAAAACTAGAAAGAGTTTCTTCCTTTTATAGGTCAGGAAACAGGAAAGGGTGTGGTCTCCATATTGATTTGGGAAAGACTTTCAGTAACTTGAAGTACAATTGCCATCTTAGGCTGGGACAGAGATTTTCCTTCTCACCAAGGACCTCTGGAAGGTTAAGGCCAAGCAGACCCATGGCATAGTACACGTTGGCTGCATGAAGGCCTCCGCAGAGAAGAATGATGCAAAAGTGGACTGTACTAGATTGTCAGCCGCCATCAGGTAAATTGTAAAGGTAAAAGAGACAGCTCATTGTGAGGGTAAATAAAGGCATCTGTCTGCCTAAGGCACACTCTCTATAGAATACCAAGCAAGACAGCAGCTGAACTGTGAGTTGCTCCAGCGGCCGACAATATGCCCCCCTCCAGAAACTCTGTATTCATCTGGAAATTGTCTGGAAAAAATTGGCATAATTCAAACTATCATCATCTTGGACCTGCAAGTGGACTGCAACAGTAGCTCTCTCCAAGGCATCCGTCTCAACAATACAGAATAATGGAAAATTGTGCTTAATAGAAAGCTTGTTTAAGATCCTTGAAAGTTTAATTAGTTAAGGAATTTGGGGAGAGAATGTGGCCTAACAGCAAGGGCGGTGGATCTCCAGTCTAGGGAACCGGGTTTGAGTCTCTGCAATGATGCTCAACAGCCTGTGATTCTGGGCAAATCACTTAATCTCCCCGTGCCTAACAAAAATGAATGTGTCCTTGTGTAATGCAACTGGTGCTTATGTAAAGCACTCTGATACCCGATACCTTCGGGTTAAGTTCACGCTATATAAAACTCCCCAAGAAAATAACAAATCCCACCTGACACCTTGCTTGAGTATCTTCTCTTTTAATAATCAGGTGATGTTACCACTTAGATGAGCGACATCACCAGTAGACTGTAGAATCCCAGGAAGCACTGAGTATCCTTGATGCTAGAAGGATTTGGTCACTCCTGAATTGCCAACACCTTTTTAGGATATATAGACACATGTTGTCTATTTAATCAAAAACCTAAGTATTCAACCTCAGATACATAAAATTAAAATTTTTCTGGACTTACACAAGAGTTGCCTGTGACAAAGCCTGCTTAATGCTTGAATGATTTGTTGATGATTCGTTTTTGGGTCCTCGGAATAAACAAACATCATCCACATAGTCGATGACATATTAAACAGAAAAATGGCTGGGGCTTTACTTGATCCAAAACACATTACTCAACATTCAAAATGCCCAAAGGGGTCCTAAAAGCTGTTTTTAGTTCATCCCTTTCTTTCATACGATGACAACAATAAGCTCTTTGTGGATCAAATTTCGTGAAGATCTGAGAACCACTCACAGAATAAAAACAAACCTTATTCAAAGCAAGTGAATATCAATCCCTGCTAGTAATTTTGCTCAATCTCCTAACATCTATTCAAGGCCTTAATTTGTTATATTTATATGGCACAAAAACATCAAGGCTTCAGCTGGAGATGAAGATTGTGTTATAAGGCCATTGTGCAGATTTTCTTGCAAATATTTTATAAAGTCTACCTTTTTGATTCTGAGAGGGAATAGATTATTTACCAGGAACAGTAGTTCATGGTTCAATAGGGATAGCACAATAAAAATTCACTTTGGGGTAGAAAAAAAGCTCCTTTGGTTTCTCAAAAAGAAGAGCATATTGATGGTACTGCATATTTATCATTATCAGAATCAGAGTGACTATCAGGCTCAAAATTCTTAGGAGTCGAATAGACCTGAGAAGGATGACAAAGTTTATGACAAAGAAATTGCTTTAGTTTCCGGAGTCATATAAAGTTTATGGCATACCAGCCATGGAACTCATATGAGAACAGTACGATTAGGTAATTCAATAATATTAAAAGAGTCAAATTCTAGTGAGAACCAAACTCATTAATTAAAGTTATTGTCTTTTCTTCCAAACCCATTTGGACAGTTCCAAAATTCAAACTTTGTAACTAGCAAGTAGGATCCATCCAGATCCCTGCTCCATTTCTCTGGAATTAACTTCCTCTACACATTTGCTCTGAGTCCAATGTCTTTAAGTTCCACAAATTCCTTAAAACCTGTTTATTTCACTTTATAAAATATAAAATGTGGGGGCGTGGCTAGCTAGCCAAGATGGTGGATGCGCCTCTTTAATGCTCCGCACACCTCACCCCGTTATCCTGCTGAAATCAGAGTGCACCATTGTTCCGCCACCCTGAGGCTCAACGGACCTGATGCCCGCAACACCGACACATGCATCAGGCTGAAAAAATTGGCAACAGCATGGGGCGCATGAACGCAGCCCAAACTCGGGCCTACGCAGCACAACGCGCCCTGCTGGAGGCGGGCGCGGACACGGCTGGCCTGGTGGCTTCCTACAGAGGCACGGTGAGACGCGACGCGCCCTGAGCTGGACGATCTAGGAAGTTCCTGCAGACCTTCAGAGGGCACACCAAACAGGACTCAGCCTGCATCAGGGTGGACGTCCCCCGTGGGGAAGTGGAGAGCCTGCACAGCAGCACCATTGCGTGGCCGACCCCCGCTGGTAAGAGGCGCCGTCACCTGCGGCAGAAAAATTGCCAGACCAGCCAGGAGCCTTGATGGGTGAAGACCGTCCTCCCCCACTCTCCCTCTGCACGCACTGGGGAGTAGCCAGCGGGGAAGGAGACAACCATGCACCAGGCTATAAAAATTGGAAACAGCACTGGGCGCAAGAACACAGCCCGAACTCAGGCCTGCGCAGTACAATGAGCCCTGCCGAGGGTGGGCTGCGGGTGCAACTGGCCAGGCATTTTCCTACAGAGGCTTGGAAAGACGTGGTGTGCCCTGGGACAGACGATTTTGGAAGTACCTGTAGACATTTAGAGGGAACGCCAAAGGTAGACTGGCTTGCACCGGGAGGACGCCCCCAGTGAGGAAACGGAGAGTCTGGAAGGCAGCATCAATGCAAGGCCGACCCCCGCAGGAAAGAGGCACCTTCGCCTATGGCAGGAAGACAGTCTGGGCAGCCCGGAGCCTTTACATGAGCAGGCTTTCCTCCCTCCTCCTCACCTCCCTCTACACGCACTGGGGAACAGCCAGCGGGGAGGGAGGCAGCCAGTAATAGCAGCTGGGAAGAGGTCTGAGCTTCGGACCCGACCTTCTGAGCATAAAACATGCCAGCACAAGTGAGCAGAGACGGCAGCTGCCCCAGGCACAGGCCTCAGAAGAAAACCGTGGTATGACCCTCGCCCCCTGAGACTAGTGCGAAGATATGCTATGACCCCCATGTGAGCAGTATTTGACAAGAGGAAAAGGGCGTCAATCCCTGCTGAGCAAGAAAGTAGTAAGGCCAGACAAGACACAGCCCAGCAGGTGTCCATGCAGAGTGCCCCAAGAAGCGGCACAGGACGGACACACAGGGCCGGACTGGGAACCAAAACCAGCCCCTGTAAAGTCCTCTGCCGGCTCCCGGGGGGCAGGTCTGAGCTCTTTGCCGGGGCTGGTTTTCGGGCAATTTTGTTGCAGGGACAATTTTGTTGCAGGGACAATTTTGCAGCCATGCTGCATAAACGGCCCTGTAACAAAATTGGCCCCCAGGAGCCCAAAACCAGTCCCCACCCTTGCGGTGTACCAGTGAATTGCCCGGTGCCCGCAACGGCCAGTCCGGCCCTGCAGACACAAGACCCGCTCAAGGCAGTACATGAAACGGGCAGCAAGTTCAAAAGCACTGCATCTGACTGACCCTACCACGCAAGTGCAAGATATATTGGGAGAAGTGTGGTGGTGGCGCAATAGCCACAGATCCCTGCGCACTGGTTTTCTCCCGCTTCCTCCTGGGAACCATAAGGGCAGATTGCTGCAGGCGCACAATGGTAGGCAAAACCGACACTACAGGCAATACCTGCCTCATCTAAGATACAGAATTGGCACCCAAGAACATATAGAACTAACGCGAGTCAAAGGCCTGGAGCATTAGACGTAAAGGCATCACCTTTCTAACTGACAGCATCACAGCGTGGCACTGATAGGTTGTTGTTGTCTCCCCACTGGCACCCGGCCAACTGCAACACCTAACTGCGGACATCATCCCTATTGAACACCTGCATGCCTACAGCCCAGGAATTATCATGGGTTGACTGCAAACCAGCACGCAACATTCTGCAGCGCAACAAAGTGCGCAGGAGGCCAAACGCATGGAGGAGAACAATGCAGGTGAGACACCAAACTTAACTCTCTCCACAAAGCTCAACTCAGTGGTACAAGCAGTGGAAAAGATAGGAGTCACCCTGGAGCACACCTGCACCTCACTCGAAGCTAAAATTGATAGAGTTGCATTGGACTTGACCCTGTTAAAAGCAGACCACCGAAAGCTAGCGGAAAAAGTCCACACAAAGGAGCAGACCTTAGTTGAGCTGGCCCCAGTCACCCGCAGCCATGCAGCAGCGTTATTGGATGTTATGGATAGAGTGGCTACCCTGGAAGACAAGCTGGAAGACACTGAAGGTCACTCGAGGTGCAATAATATACACGTGGTGGGCCTACCAGAAGGTGAGGAGGGGCAGGACCCAAATGCTTATGTGGATAACTGCTCCCAGAGGCCGTACTTTCACCCCAGTTTGTTGTGGAATGGGCCCAGAGTGTACCGGCCCTTTGGCCACCACCAGGAGCTAGGCCCAGACCTTTGCTTTTTCAAGTTGCTCAACTACAGAGACATGGACACCGTTCTCCTAGAAACCCATAAACTCACAGAAATAAGAGTACAGAATCAACTGGTCACGATGTTCCCCGACTACACGGCGCAAGTACAGAGAAAACACGGCTCCTTCACAGAAGTCAAGCGGCAGCTGCGACCGCTAGACATAAAGTACTGCCTAATGTTCCTAGCAAGATTGAGAGTAGCCGTCAAAGGTAAAGCACGTTCTTTGAAACCCCAACTGAGGCATGGGACTGGCTTCAAGAAGCAGGGCTCTCAAAGGGCGCAAGCCGTTTACAAAAACACAAGACCTCTGATGGGGCAGAAGAAATCGACGCCGGGGCTGAGGGAAAAGCCCCAGGAAGGAATTTTCACAGGCAATTCTACCTGACGTAAAACAGAGGATGCTGGAGCACCAAGAAGTTCTCAACATAGCAGCAACAATCAGAGCCAGCTCCCTGACCCCTAAACTCGACTCGCGCTCACCCCGCTCGTAGAGCCGAGATGGGTCATCACCATTGAGATCCGAGGACCGGGAGTCCATTCAAATCCTGAATATCACACCACAGATGTCAGATGACATAATTTAAATACTGATCAATTGTTTATTGAAACATATCCTTTTTCACTGCTAAGACGTGTTAATTATCTTCTCATGATTCCCCGCCCGGGGCCCACTGGGTTTTGCACTTCGACACGCACAACACGTGATGCTCACCTCCTTTATCCCTCCAAGCACATACAAACCAGAATAAACTACATAAGCTATGCAACAATGCGGAACTTAGCACACATCCCAAGTGCTAATCGGGGTGTCAGTCACACCAATTGGCTATGTACCACACTACTGGTCACGTTGGTTAGTTCACTAAAGAGAATTTGACCCTCTGCACACCAATTGAAGCCTTATATTGATTATACAAGCTTTTTACTTAATCCTAGTATCACGTGGTGCTTGCCACTCAAACGGACTGGCTCAAGTCAGTGCCAAACGAAACTAACAAACAGATACTGTTTCAATCAATCAATCAATCAGAACACTTGTATAGCGCGCTACTCACCCGGGAGGGTCTCAAGGCGCTTGGGGGGAGGGGGCCGCTACTGCTCGAACAGCCAGGTCTTGAGTTGTCTCCTGAAGGCGAGGTGGTCCTGGGTCAGCAGAAGGTGGATGGGGAGGGAGTTCCATGTCTTGGCCGCCAGCTAGGAGAAGGATCTACCTCCGGCGGTGGCTCTTCGGATGCGTGGTACGGCGGCGAGGGCGAGGCTGGCGGACCGTCGCTGGCGGGTGGGCGTGTGGAAGGTCAGGCGGTCATTGAGGTACTTGGGGCCTAGGTTGTGGAGAGACTTGTGTGCGTGGGTGAGGAGCCTTAAGGTGATCCTCTTTTTGACGGGGAGCCAGTGCAGGTTCCTCAGGTGGCTGGAGATGTGGCTGCGTCGAAGGATGTCCAGGATGAGTCGGGCTGAGGCGTTCTGGATGCGTTGTAGTCTTTTCTGTAGCTTGGCTGTGGTTCCTGCGTAGAGGGTGTTTCCGTAGTCCAGCCGGCTGGTGACGAGGGCCTGGGTGACTGTTTTCCTGGTTTCGATCGGGATCCATCGGAAGATCTTGCGGAGCATGCGGAGGGTGTGAAAGCAAGAAGAGGAGACGGCGTTGACTTGTCTGGTCATCGAGAGGGAGGAGTCCAGGATGAAGCCCAGGTTGCGTGCGTGGTCTGTCGGCTTGGGGGCGGTGCCAAGGGCTGGGGGCCACCAGTAGTCGTCCCAGGCGGAGGGTGATGGTCCAAGGATGAGGACTTCCGTCTTGTCTGAGTTCAGTTTCAAGCGGCTGTTCTTCATCCACTCGGCGACGTCTTTCATCCCTTCGTGGAGGCTGGTTCTGGCGGTGTCGGGGTCTCTGGTGAGGGAGAGGATCAGCTGGGTGTCGTCGGCGTAGGAGATGATGTTGAGGTTGTGTTGGCGTGCGATGGCTGCGAGAGGTTTCATGTAGACGTTGAAGAGGGTGGGGCTGAGTGATGATCCTTGCGGGACGCCGCAGATGACTTGGGTGGCCTCGGAACGAAACGGGGGAGGTGGACTCTCTGTGTTCTACCAGCGAGGAACGAGACGATCCACTTCAATGCCTTCTCTTGGATGCCGGTGTTGCTGAGGCGTTGGACTAGGGTGCGGTGGCAGACAGTGTCGAACGCGGCGGAGAGGTCCAGGAGGATGAGTGCCGCTGTTTCCCCGTTGTCGAGAAGGGCTCGAATGTCGTCGGTGGATGCGATGAGGGCAGTCTCGGTGCTGTGGTTGGCTCTGAAACCGGACTGCGAGGGGTCGAGGGATCCATTCGTCTCGAGGAAGGGGGCAAGCTGTCTGTTGGCGATCTTCTCGATGACTTTGGCAGGAAATGGGAGGAGTGAGATGGGGCGGAAGTTTTTGAGGTCAGTGGGGTCAGCTGTTGGTTTCTTCAGTAGAGCGCTGAGCTCGGCGTGCTTCCAGCTCTCCGGGAAGGTGGCGGTGTCGAAGGAGGTGTTGATGACGTCTCGGAGTTGGGGTGCGATGGTGGAGTCGGCCTTGTTGAAGACGTGGAGGGGCAGGGGTCAGTCGGAGATCCGGAGTGGATGGTGTTCATCGTGCGGGCTGTGTTTTCGGTGGTCACTGCGGTCCAGGTGCGGAGGGTCGTGGCGGGGTGCGTTGGTTCGACGGGAGGGTGCGAGGATGGTGTGCCGAAGCTGTTGTGGATGTCGGCAATCTTGCGGTGGAAGAACGAGGCGAGGGAGTCGCAGAGATCTTGTGAAGGGGTGATGTCGTTGTTGCCGGTGCTGGGGTTGGAGAACTCCTTGACGATGCTAAAGAGTTCCTTGCTGTCGTGGGCGTTGTTGTCCAGTCGATCCTTCAGTGATTTCTTCTTGGTGGTGCGGATGAGCTGGTGGTGCTTGCGGGTCACGTGTTTGAGGGCGGTCAAGTTGTCAATGGTCCGGTCGAGGAGCCAGGCTTTCTCGAGGGTGCGGCAGGTCTTCTTGGAGTCCTTGAGTTCGTCGGTGAACCAGGGGGCCTTCTTGCTTCTCGGTTTACTGGGGGGGTTCTTCAGTGGTGCGAGGTCATCAGTGCAGGCTGTCAGCCACTGCGTGAAGTTGCGGGCTGCTTCGTTGGGGTCCGGTGTGCTGGTAGGTGGGTTCTGGCTGAGGGAGGTGGTGAGCTGGTCGGCGGTGATCTTGCTCCAGCTTCTGTAAGGAACCTGTTGCGGGTGGTGGTGGGTAGTGGTTTTTCTGAAGCTGAAGTGGACGCAGCTGTGGTCGGTCCAGTGAAGTCCGGTGGAGTGGCTGAAGGCGATGTGCTTGCTGGATGAGAAGACGGGGTCAAGCGTGTGGCCGGCGTAGTGGGTGGGGGTGTTTACCAGTTGCTTGAGTCCAAGGTTTGCGAGGTTGTCCAGCAGGGCGGCGGTGTTGCGGTCCTTGCTGTTCTCCAGGTGGAAGTTGAAGTCCCTTAGGAGGATGTAGTCGGCGGAGGGGAGGGCGTGTGGGCTGATGAAGTCCGTGATGTCTTCGCTGAATTGTGTGCATGGTCCCGGGGGTCTGTAGATGAGGGTGCCTCTGAGGGTCGTCTTTGGGTCAGTGTGAATCTGGAATTGGAGGTGTTCAGCGGAGGTGAAGGTGTCGTCGGCGTCGGTCGTAATGTGGATGGTGTCCTTGTGGATTATGGCGATGCCTCCTCCGGTCTGGTTGACGCGGTCCCTCCTGATGATCTTGTATCCATTCGGGATGGCGATGTCGGGGATGAGGAGGCGTTCATCCATGTTTCGGTGAGGAACGCGACGTCTGGTGATGTTGTGTCAAGCAGGTTCCAGAGTTCGACGGCGTGTCTGTGGACGGAGCGGGTGTTGAGCAGGATGCACTTGAGATCGCTGCTGGGGTTTGGCCTTGCTGGCGCGGTGCATGTTCGGAGGCAGGTGAACTTGCAGGTTGTGCAGGTGAAGGGTCCGTGGAAGCGTTTCGGGGCGGCTCGGCAGCAGGCGGGGTTCCGGCCGGCATCCAGTGCTTTGAGGGCGGCGGCGTCGTAGGTCTGTCGGGTCGTCTTGCATCGTCGGTGGGGGCCAGGGGTCCTGGCGCGGTCCAGGCGCGGACGGGTGCAGACGGGCTTACCTTTGGCGCGCCTTCGGCGCACAATCGGTGCACCCGCTGCGCGTACGCGCGGTCGCCATTTATGGCAAAGTGGGAGGGAGGGAGGAGCAGCTGGGAGGCGGGAGCGGGGAGGGCACGGAAGGAAAAGGGGGGTGGCCGCAAGCACTGCGGCGGGAAGCGGGGAGCGAGCGGGCGGACACAATACAAACACGGCACTGGGGGTACAGAATGCAAAAGGGAATAACAAGAAGGGGACGAGAAGGTTTAACAGCAGTAAAGTAAAGGGGAAAAAAACAGTTAATATACGGCACAAATGGTGAGAATGCTATCAAAGTGAAGAAAAAACGGCACAGATGGGTACAGGAAACAAAGTGATGAAAAAACGGCACAATTGGGGAAGAATGAGTACAGCACACGCAGTTGCGGCGAGGGTCGGGATCAGCGAGGCAGAGGGTCGGGGTTAGCGAGGCAGAGGGTCGGGGTTAGCGAGGCTAGCGAGGCAGGCTCTGCGAGCGGCAGTGGGGCGAGGAGCACACGCAGCAGCTGGTGGCCGTGCGGCGCGGGGGTGTCCTGAGACTGAGGTGTTTGAGAGTGGCGCACTATTCACATGCCCCCGTGGGATGCTAATGTTAAACACAGCTTTATGTATTCACAATCTATACAAAGATAAACCAAATTTTCTCTTTCAAACTCAATGTCCATGCAACAATCTGTTGTAGCCACAAAAACGAAAATTCAAATCCTTGAAGACGTCATATTTTAATGACAATTTTCTTTCTTGATTTTTTCTCTTGTGTACATTACATCATGTACATATGTTCGTCACAGCATCATATTCAGTCAATCCCAATGCATTTCGGTATAGAGATACCTTCATCAGGGGAATACTGTAATTAAAACCAACATAACGAAAACTATCTAAACTTAGAAATCAGGAAGTTTTGGAACCAACCCCGTGTACATGCAAACATTGTGTAAATTTGTCATAACAAGTCCCGAATCAGAATACGTGCTTATGTCTCCGTGCTCCTATCGTGCAATCTCTGTGTGTGACTATTAGCCTGCCAACCTGCCCAGTGTCACCATACAACCTCATGCCGGTCAATATCACAGGTGTTCATACCTGAACAACTGAGTCGGTTGCAGGCCACTCTATGTAAAATATTGAGTTCCTGTCTGGAAAACGAAATGGTATCAATACATGCTGACAGCAATTACCGTTTCCTAAGTAAACTACGGTATCAGTGTACCGCCTACCTGTCGAGCCCACTGTCTTTAGATGTCCCGTTTGCCCTGTGTCTTCGTTTTCACTCACCGCTAATTCTTCTGAACTCTACAACCCAAGAGACTATGTTAGACCCTATTCTAAAACGCCCGAATTCTCATCGGCGCTTGGTGCAGTAACGCAACAGCCGCCGCTTACCTAACTTCACCAAATCCGACCGGCCTCTCTCCGTCTCGCGCTATCCGTGGAAAGCTTCCTGTTTCCTATATGTGGCCACCTCCCTCGTTCTAGACACTAAGAACGGACTGATCATCTAATCTTATGGCGAGCGCCATCTTGGAATAACCTGATCGTGAAAAAACAGTGTGTTTCCTCCACGACCGTGCTGGCTAGGGAAAAGTGATAACAAGACTAGTGTGTGTTAAACCACTCAGGTGATAATAAGGGTGGACTCAACCCCCTAAAATAATAGACAGAACTATTATTATAGGGGTTGAGTCCACCCTTATTATCACCAGAGGAACTGGTCGTAGACACCAAGAGGAGATATTTCTTTGTGCGAGGTCAGCTAAACGGACAGGAGTTGCTACTAGGAACCATATAGGCACCAATTGTGGACCAAGCCGCATTTCTTAGAAGGATCATGGGGGTACTTGCCAAATGGAGTGGAATCCCCTGGTTCCTGGGAGGGGATTTCAATGCTGTACTAAATGTAGAGCTAGATAGATCGTACCGGCCCCTAGCTCGCACAGCAGTAACCTCCAATGTTCAAGCCTTGTCGGACTGGCTTGCAAACTGGGCACTGTTAGACATCAGGCGCACCCTTAACTCCACTCTGCGCATCGACTCCTTTCATTCTCCTGTACACAATCTACGTGTTAGGCTGGACCATTTTGTGGGGTCAACAGCTCTTCTCCCACTCAAACAAATGGAATACATGGGTCGCACACATTCATACCACAATCCCCAGTTATTACAGCACACAAGGGACGGGAGATGCCCCCAATCCCTACATGGCGCCTACATACAGCAACGTTAGAAGAACCAGCATTCCGTGCCTCGAAAAACAATGCTCAAGCACTTTGAGATTAATGACCAGCCCACTGACGACCGCCTCCTTCAAAGGGAAGCCGTTAAGGTGACCCTGAGTGGGTACTGCTAAGGAGCTGCTCGAAATATACGTAAACAACTAAATATGGCATTCAGCAAAGTTAAAAGGCATCTGCTGCACCTAGAGACTAAACAGGCAGAAGGAGGTCTAAGCGGAAGGGAGCTAGAGAGATTACGGGTAAAACACACTGTCCTACTGGAGTAGCTCCATTGCCACAACTATGCAACTCATTCAGTGCGCACGCATGCCATGGCAGACACACACACACACACAGCACGAGATACATGAGGCACTGATCAATCACTACACTTCGCTATATCAATCCAGGTGCCCACAGACAGCTCACTGCATCGCCCAATTATTAGCGCCTCTACAGTTATCAGTAGCCATACCAGAACAGAGGGAAACCCTGAATCCACCTATCACGGAAGAGGAAATTCACAGTGTGATCTTGGCATTGGCAAGCAGAAAAACCCCAATCCCAGACGGATTCCCTGCGGAATTATATAAGGCCTACAGCACTGTACTTATTCCATACTTGTACGAGCTGTATGAGACGGCCATCAGCAAAGGCCTTCTTCCTCCCTCAATGAAAGAAGCCATTCTGGTATCTACCTAAACCAGATAAGGACCCCACTGACCTAACCTCGTACAGGCCGCTGGCGCTTCTAAATGTTGACTATAAAGCACAAGCAAAAATTATTGGCAGACAGGCTTGCATAAGCGGTCCCCAATCTTGTCCACCCAGATCAGAATGGGTTTGTGCCTCGAGAAGCACATCTCTAAATCTTAGGCGATTCTTTAGGATCGCCACTTACTCAACCATGCAATGGCCAAGGGCGGGTTGCCTCGTACTAGATCTTAAAAAAGCGTTTGTCTCACTGGAGTGGAGGTTCCTGTTTGCCATGCTGGACAAATAAAAGCTAGGAGACTCCTTCCTGGGCATGGTTAAACTGCTATACAGTGCCCCCACTGTGAGGGTAAAAACAGGTCCCTAAATATCGAGCCCGCTAATGTCAAACAAGGGACAAGACAGGGGTGCCCCCTTTCCCTGCTGATCTTCCCGCTGGCAATTGAACCTCTGACTGAGGCGGTACACTGTGGGATGGGCAAGGGAGTCCTCCCAGGAGACGGCCAGCATATCATTTTATTGTATGCCGATGACCTCTTAGTGTACATATGAAACGTCCAACAGGTTCTGCAAAATCTAGCATCAATTTTAGATAACTTTGCTTCTATATCAGGGCTGCTCGTCAATGCCTCTATTTCCAACATATACCCCTTTAGCGAGCAATGTGAGGACCCAGGCTATATAATTAATGGGACGCGAGTCTGGTGGTGCCCGGACACATTCCATTACCTCGGACTCCGCATTAACTGAAACCCAGCAGACCTCCAAAATGGAAACCTAGGCAGTGCCCTAACCGCAATCTGATCCCCTTCGGCATTCTGGAACACTCTCCCGTTATCAGTGACAGGGAGAGAAGTTATTAAAAAAATGTGGACATTGCCCTGACTGCTATACTATGTTACTAATCTCCCACATTATATCTCGCCATCTTTTTTCCACACCCTGGAAAAACTAGTAAAGGATTCAATATTGGGTAGCTCTAGACACCATGTGGCAATTCACAAGCTTTACTTGCGTGTGGATCAGGGAGGCTTGGCAGTCCCACACTTAGAGCAGTACTACATAGCAGCCCAACTCCAATGGATTTCCAGGTGGTTGGAGGAGCGCCACACTGGAGACACAGCAACAACACAGTTGCCCTTGCCTGTCAAGGAGCTAACAACACTATTCCACCCCTACTCCAACCTAAGCCGCCAGACTCCCTGTTACTGTCAGTAGCACACAGATGCTACCGCGGAGCACTCTATATTACGCGCAAAGTTACTCCATTTGCACCAGCCTTACCTGTGGAGGGCACGACCAGGGGCAGTAAAGTTACCACAGAGACAGAGCTGAAAGACTGTCATGACGGTGGGGTATAGGACATAGGAGACCTATATTGTGAATGTGCACTAATACCATACACAACACTGGTGGCGGTGCCGGGCTTGCCTCCAGGCCGGTTTTTACTCCACCGCTCCCTGCTGGTGGCAGCTGTTAAATGGGGAGACTTAACAACAGAGCCAATGACGCAACTCACAATACAATACCTGCACGTCATGGGATGGGGGGGGGGACGGGACAACACCTTACTAAATTGTTTGCCGCTTCACTCAGGCATCACTCAGGCACCATACAGCTGCCAACCGATCGCGCCCCTGCGCCAGCGCTGGTAAGCAGACATGGGCTGGCAACTCACTGACCCAGAATGGACTCTAGCACTGGCGAGCCTGACGAAAATATCCAGAAATGCACGACTGTGTCAAATCCAATTCTACGTAACACTCAGGCATACCTCACCCCTGCTAAAATCAATCAGTACTTTAAGTGCGACGATTCGGAGTGCATGGTCAAAGATGTGGACCTCCTGCACATGCTATGGGATGCCCCACCCTGGTTGGATGCTGGTCGACAGTTGCATATATACTGAAGCAATGCACGCCATATACTCCCATTCGAGTGGCACACTTAACTCTTACAACGATACCGCAGGAATCGCAATAATAGAGTAATGTCCAGGTTTATTGACCTTGGGATGGCAGTGGCGAAACAATTGATCACTAAACTCTGGAAGCACCCTGACCCCCCTAATATAGGAATGTGTAGAAATTAGAAGCTTACCTGAGCCAAGGCAGAAAGTGTTGCGCTCCGCCACAAAGATACATTAGGACTTTGCAAAGTCCCCCTTGCTGCTGACTGGGACACAATCCTGGCTGCTAATACTCACCCGCGGTACACTGTTGACGCACCCGGGCCAGGGGGGAAGGCCACACCCCAACTCACACAGGACCCTGCAGGGAAGCAGTGAGAAATGCCATGCCTGTGCAAACACCACACACTGTGGCAGCAAGTGCCGCAAGAACACAAACAGTGCATACCAACGTCAGAGATGAAACAATACTGATGTGCAGGAGTCAACCCCAGGTTCTTACACGTATTTCCCATTATGCACTATTTTTTCCCTGTTTTGTTATAGCCCGCCTCCACTGCTCAAGTGGACGCTAGCCTCAGCATAAATAGCAGTACAAACACATGAGGCTAGACTTGCCAGGACAAGCCGGCTGACTCTGTGGCTCACGTCCACAACCTGCAGTGAAATTAACACAATAACCCAAACATGTCGATGACACAAACAGCAAATAACACAGAGGCAGAATGACACAGACATTGCACTGCGAGTGACATGATGTTTGACAACAATACCTATGTAACCAACCCAAAATGTATTGTGACTTCAGATTAGCTGTAAACTCGAAACATGCCTTGTAAATTGAAAAGAAAAATCTAATAAAAAAAAGTTTAAAAAAATGTATATATATATATAAAATGTGCTGCCTCAGCAATATGCTCTTACTTTAAAATCAGTGGCAAGAGGTTCTGTATATGAGTGCTAATGAGCTTTACAAATAATGATAAAAAGTAATCAGGAGATGGCGTTGCTTTTGAGAAGAGAGGATACAATGCTGGAGGCTTGTATTTTTTTCTTGACAGCGGTCCACTGATTTCATAGACACTGGCATCAGAAGTTTATATATATATATATATTAGGTTCTAAAAGACCTGGAACCAGAGCAACAACAGAATTTGCTTGAGGATTTGAAAGTAGAGCCTTTAAAATAACTAACATCTCATCAATAGGACCAGATGCTGCTGTGGTCGTAATCTCATGAAATGAGATCTCATTATCCCCCAGGGATACGCTAGGAGATAGTGAATCTGAAGACCTGAAATAAACTCACTTGTCTGATCCTGAAGAAGAAGAGTTTCTTCTCAGACAGGTGTGGGGTCTGGATCTGCATTTTGTTGGCCACATCACCTCTCATTTTGCTTCTGTGGAGCTGAAGGAGATGGTATTGGAGGATTGTCACATACATGAGGTGGTGAAGATGCAGGGGGACCCAGTGGGGGCCTTGAGGTGGCTGAACGTCATCCTCCACTAATGGAACTAGGAGGAGTTCTTCTATGAAAGCTTTTGACTTTGTAGATGATTGGGTATCCAAGATGTTCCTCTACGAAATCATCTTCTCTCTGGATGTCAGTGCCTGGCCTCTCAGTACTGCAGGAGTGATGGGAGGATCCTGCATAACATTTGAGTCCCCATGTAGAAACAGATCTCACTGAAGCAAAAAAAACAGATGCCAACAGGGAAACTCCTGAAATCCTTGATTGACTCAAAATTAACAATCTCAACGTCGAATGCCTCAACTTCAACTATCTCTGCAATGAGTACCTTAATGTTAAATGTCGTGACAACGAGTACATTGATTTTGCATGCTTCGATGTTGTCTGCAGCTGCTGCTCAAGGGTCCTGAAAGTCACACCGCAGTCTGAAAAGGAGGAAGAAATTTCTCTGGCTACCTTAGAGCTTGTGGACAATGAGGCAGAGCGGGCAACTTCCCAATGCTTTGTTCTCAGGTAATCTCTCTTACTATCCTTGTGCTATACTAAACTGGATCACACCATCATTAACAAATCTGCCATGAGTGATTATACTAAATTAGCCAAAGGTGTGATAACATGAACAGTAACAGAATGTATTCTAATGAGTTAGTGTATAGAGAATATTATCCTTATTAAACATGTGAAAATCAATAATATGATTCAATAC
>NW_028248039.1:0-52866 GCF_964263255.1 Lissotriton vulgaris
CAATGTTGGAGCTCAGCGGGAGCTCTGAGGGAGAGGGAGGTCTCCGTGGAAGTCTTAGGGCCTGCAGAAGCACCGTTGATCAGGGAGGGGCCATTTAAGAAACTTCAGGAATACGAAGCAATGTCAGAGCAACCGTTCTCTTTAATCCTGATAACAAGGTTTATCAGGAACATAATTACTCCTTAGCTGACTTCTGTTAGAAGGAATGAATCATCATTAACTTTAATCTTTTTTATTTCTAGGACGATGCTGGTGACAGTGATTTAGGTCCCCCCCAATCAATGGCTTTGTCTTTACAGTCATGTGCTTTTTCACATCTGGACTCTAGTCCTTGCTTTTCAGATATTCTTGTTACCACCTGCTTCAGCACTAGTCTCTGCTCATCAATTCGTTTGTTTTCCATTCAAGCGCAGAATGTTTATGTTGACACTTCCTGAGGGCTTGCTGAACTACAGGGCCCAGACTACACCATACCTGCTGCCCTTGCTAGAGGAGGGACTTGTCAGCACTATTTGAGCATTTTGGTCTGCATGCGGTGCTTCATTCTTCTTGAGGGCTTACTCGACTACAGAGACCTGGCTACATCTTATCTGCTGCCTTTGCTGGAAGGAGGGGTTGTCAGGGCTATTTGAGCACGTTGGTCTCCCCGCAGTTCGGGGTGTGCCAGGGCAAAGTCCAGGCCAAGAGCCGGCATGTCTGCACCTGTCAAAGGTCAGGCTGGGCCCCCTCTCCTTGCGATGGCCATCCAATTTTGGGCACCCTTTTTAGGTCCCATAGAGAGATCTATTGAGGTGAAACCAGAAAGTTAAACCAAGCGGATTTCCACGAGTGCATGTGCTCTCGTGACCATGCTTAAGCCATCTGTTGCTTCCCCAGCACACCCGGCCTCACTTCTCCCCCTAATTGCACTTCTTTCATGGCCGCCAGGCTGCTGTCACCTAATCTCCCCAGTGCCCCACCCCCATCAGTGTCCTAACTACACTTCCAGTCCTCACTGCCTCACCGCCTCCTCTCTATCCCTCTCTCTCCCCGTTCTTCTCCCATCTCTCCGTCCTCCCCTCTCCTTTTCTCAATATTCTTGATCTACCATCCACTCAATGTCTTTATTTACACGCTATCGTCTTATGTCCAGCTCCTCGCCATTACAACCTTCCATATTCCGGCTCTGCTCTTTCTCACCACTTACTACATACGTCCTCTCGTACCATTAGTATATTTTATCTTCCCACACGTTCTCTGCCAACCTTAAACTCGTTATCTTTCTCTCGTTGTCCTAACTACACTTCCAGTCCTCGCTGCCTCACCGCCTCCTCTCTATCCCTCTCTCTCCATTCTTTTCCCATCACTCCGATCGTCTTTTGTCCAGCTCCTCGCCCTTTCAACCTTCCATATTCCGGCTCTGCTCTTTCTCACCACTTACTACATACGTCCTCTCGTACCTTTGTTCTTTCTCCCCTACCTTCTCACTTCCTTTTCTTCTTCTTTCCTCCCCTTTGTTTCTTTCCTCATTTCTTTGTTCGTCCCTTTCCTCACACTTTCTCACTCACTTGCTCTGCAAATCAATTTCCTACAAAACATTCCCAGCTACCATTAACCCCATCAGATCTGAAATGCAGCCAGGAAACGAACCGCCCCAAGCCTCAAACTTCACAGCAAATGTTTCTTCCAGACGCAGAACCCGCTGAAGCTTTTTCTGAAGTTGAAACAACGATGCACAGATTCTGGACGGAAACCCTATGGCTGTTCATCTTTAGAATTTCCCCAATTGCTTATAATTTGTCATCGAAATCAGGATCTGCATTTGCTTGCTCATCAAAAGAGGTGACCTATATCTGGCTAATTAGAGACACTTTGATATAAAGGCTTCATGCATTTTAAATAAAGGCTGGCTGATTATGTAGGGCGAGGGGCACCCCAGGTGTTCTTTGCAGGCATCCGGGACTGAAAGGTCTTCTGGGCACAGAGGGATGAGCACGAACCAATCAGCACTGGGCATGATCATCAGCCCCAGCAACTGGAATCCATTGCGTACATTATCAATATGAAGGAGGTGCAAATTAAGTACAACGTGCAACACACCTGCAAGTCAATTACATGGCAAAATGTATGTACATCTCGCATGTATAAAACTGCACACTGTCAACTAACCCTAAGTCTAAACCTAAATAAATAATAACTGAATAACAGCTCAGCACACATGCAAAGGTGAAGAAATTTGGTGAAAAATAATATTTTCTTCAATGTTATGCATGCCTCGAGAAAACATACATTTTTGAATCAAATCACTGTCTACCATACAGTACCTAGGGATTTGAGTCCAGTCCATGGGTGATTGCATGGTAACGCTCAGTTACCACCCAATGTTTGCCCCGTTACACAAATTAGTACACGGCAATACTGCTAGGTATTTTGTTAAGGCTTCTTTCAAGCAAAACGTGATCTTGTGCACAAATGTGATCTTGTGCACATCAAAGCCACCAGCCTCCCTCCCACAGGCTTCCCCAGGGCTGGCCTCACTTCTCCTCCCCCCTAATTGCTTTTTTTCACGGCCGCTAGGCCGTGAGCTACATCAAAGGTTTCGGCTCCCCGCCCCCTGGTTTTTCGTAGGAAATTTGCAAGGCTAGCACATGGTCTTCTTTGCATGCTTTCACTAAGAATTGTTGTGATGACAGATTTGTCAGAACAGTCTTGTTTTTTTTTTTTTTACTTTTTTACTTTTTTTACGGCCGGCCAGCCGGCCGTACTTTCAGTTTCACGGCCTCCAGGCCGTGTCTCCTTTTTTAAAACTTTTTTAAAGAAATAAATGTGACTGTCCTCTCTTGTTGTGTACAGTATTCTTTACTTCTTATGACTGCTGATGTCATTTTATTCTTTCTTGTTATTGTAGCTGCCGTACACTACTATCAGAGAGCTATTTTGCGTTCAGTCGCTCTTAAGTGTGCGGGTCATTTGCTTCTCCCTCCCACAGGCAGACATCTGTTTGTCCCCGTCCCCCCCCCTCCCCAGTTTCCTCGTTCTCTTTCTTCTTTTCTGCTTGGGGCCTGGCCCGCGACATTTCCGTCATTCCTTGCGGTGTACTTTAAAGTATGCGTCACACAGACATCGTTCAGACAGAATGATGCATTCTTAGGTTATACCGAGCCCCGTGCAAATAATTTCCGGCTTTTTGTGTACATTAATAATCCATATTTGTAAAGCGCACAATCACCCGTAAGGGTCTCTAGGCGCTGGGGGCCGTCGGGAAGATTAAGCAAGCTATTGCCCAGAGTCACATGGTGCTGGGCTAATCTGCCGCCGGCCCTGGGGATCGAACCGTGATCCCCAGATTCCGGAGTCAGTCACCCTGGCCGCGGCGGCATGCAGTGGACTATTAAAGTATACGTGGCACAGGGCAGCATGGCTTCACAGGTTTTACTCAACAGCCCTGAGACGGTGTGGCTTTATGGCGCATTTAAAAAAAAGGCATAAAGAGCAAACCGTGGTTATATGTTTGTTTAGTTTTTTTGTCATCTATACCTCTTTTGCCATAAACATCTTTGGGAATAACATATCTGTAAATGTATAAATACACTATTTGCAGTCTGGTATTATTTTCAAACCAGCAGCTTAATTGTAATTGAAAAATACACATCACCTTTATTCATTGTGTTCGCTTTTATTGTAGCTGCCGTATACTACTATCAGAGAGCACTCTCCCCTCTCACCACTCTCCCCTCTCACCACTCTCTCTCCCCTCTCACCACTCTCTCTCTCCTCTCACCACTCTATCTCCCCTCTCACCACTCTCTCTCCCCTCTCACCACTCTCTCTCCCCTCTCACCACTCTCTCTCCCCTCTCACCACTCTCTCTCCCCTCTCACCACTCTCTCTCCCCTCTCACCACTCTCTTCTCTCCTTCCTCTCTCTCCTTCCTCTCCCCACTCTCCCCTCTCCTCTCTACCCTCTCCCCCCTCTCTCCTCACTCTACCGCACCCACTCTACCGCCCTCACGCCTTCACACTACAGTCCTCACTCTACCACTCTACCGCCCTCACTCTACCACTATGCCGCCCTCACTCTACCACTATGCCGCCCTCACTCTACCACTATGCCGCCCTCACTCTACCACTATGCCGCCCTCACTCTACCGCCCTCACCCTACCACTCTGCCGCCCTCACTCTACCGCCCTCACCCTACCACTCTACCGCCCTCACTCAACTGCACTCACTCTACTGCCCTCACTCTGTCTACCGCCCTCACTCTGTCTACTGCCCTCACTCACTCTACTGCCCTCACTCACGCTACTGCCCTCACTCACGCTACTGCCCTCACTCACGCTACTGCCCTCACTCACTCTACTGCCCTCACTCACTCTACCGCCCTCACTCACTCTACCGCCCTCACTCACTCTACCGCCTTCCCTCACTCTACCGCCCTCCCTCACTCTACCGCCCTCCCTCACTCTACCGCCCTCCCTCACTCTACCGCCCTCCCTCACTCTATCGCCCTCCATCACTCTATCGCCCTCCATCACTCTACCGCCCTCCATCACTCTACCGCCCTCCATCACTCTACCGCCCTCCCTCACTCTACCGCCCTCCCTCACTCTATCGCCCTCCATCACTCTATCGCCCTCCATCACTCTATCGCCCTCCATCACTCTATCGCCCTCCATCACTCTATTGCCCTCCATCACTCTATCGCCCTCCCTCCCTCTATCGCCCTCCCTCTATCGCCCTCCCTCTATCGCCCTCCCTCTATCTATCGCCCTCCCTCTATCTATCACCCTCCCTCTATCTATCTATTGCACTCACTCTATCTATTGCATCACCATAGCATCACTCAGCACCACCACAGCATCACTCAGGGGCACCACAGCATCACTATGCGCTACAACAGCATCACTGAACGCAACAGCATCACTTGTCCCCAAAACAACATCACTCAGTGCCACCACAGCATCAATCTGTGCAACCATTCAACAACAACTGGTTCAAATATTTTCTGTCAATGTTTCAAGCTTTATTACAAATGTCATAAAAAGATGTTAAATGTTTTCACTTCTGTTCTTGTTAAAACATTGTGATTTGTCAGATCAATACATGTAAGACAGGGGAAAACTAAACATGTACCTTTACTAATGCTATAGATGTAACATTTGCTAACTTTATAACTATTGGCATTTCTAATAACAAAATTAATACTTTTTTATATTTTGAAAAACAAACAAAAATTAAAAAATATTTAAATTTTACACACCAAAAGCTCAAACTTTTCTATTACGAGACCTATTGCATTGCAAATGCTTGTTTCAGGTAGGCGTCAATCATATTTACCTCTAACTATGGGTAAAAGAAAACTTTGTTACCCATAGAGGCCCTTCAATCACCTCAGAATCCTCCCTTATTACAAATTATATATCCACTGTAAGGGGCACGATTAGCGCTGAACTGGGCATTGTGGAGGAGTGGATTGATGCTGCTCAAAGCATTTCCTAGGATTTAATCTCGAAGGACACTCTTAAGGCCACCAGAAAATGAGGGGGGCCCTGCTCTGAAAAGGAATGAAGTCACCCCCTCTAAGGGGCTATTAAGGAAAGATTTAAATGGCAATTGCTCTCAGGCAATTGGCTGCGTTCCTGATAATGCCCTTGTCGAGGCTATTGGGGCTGCTGAGGGTGATACATCACCCCCAAACTCCCCTCTGCTAAGAAACCGAAAAGAAGAGCATGCAGTATGCAATGCATAGTAAAGTTAAATCTACACAGACACAGTAACATTCTGGTGTGAATCCAGTAGGCCCTGGTAGATGTTGTGTAAACCTGGCACATATAGAAATGCCCTAGATTTAAAGGCTAAATATCATGTATTACTTTAATATGATTTGGTGGGAAAAAAATTTGAGAGCCTGTTTTAAAACCTTTTTACCACTATGGAGACAAATTGGTAGATGACAAACTTACTTATAATGCCCCAAGTGTTCAAGATGGCATTCCGATTACCGGTCCAGCTATTTCAGTTGTAATGTCGCAGACTAGAGCTAGTAGTTGTCCCCTCTTTAATCACATCCATCCTTGTGAATGCTCCTGTGGGACGCCATAAATTGACTAGGGCTAGCCGGAGAATAGATGAAGCTAGGGATGGAACAGTTTACCAACTATCCTCTGAAACGGTTAGATCATTTAACACTAACCAAAAGAAATTAGTGGTTCATACTCAAATCCCACTGGTATACACCCTCTGTATTATTATTCTCTAGCTGTCTCTCCACTAACACCAGAAAAAAAACCTAAGATTGGCAAAAATAAAAAAATAAAAAGGCGACTGATTTGGCAAAAGATGAATGGAAGATATCTCAAATGAAGTTCTGACTGTCAAGGGCAGACTGGGTTGGAATGGAGCCGAAAAAAAACTGAGGGTGACTGTATTGTTATGAAGTTTAAAAACCAAATGGTGGTGCATCAATTACAATAACGCTTATCCCGTCGTGTTGTCAGACCTAGAAGCATCCAAGCCCATACTTTAGGAATCTACAGAACTTGTCATTGAAACTTTTCATTGCAGTTTGATACTTCAAATAAATGTTGCATGAATAGAAATAACACCCCAAGTTTTATTATTGACACATCGAATTTCTTGAGCCCTCATAGCTCCCTGGGGGAGAATGATTGACTGCTCAGTGGGGAACAAACAGGTTCCTCTTAACCTTATGAGTAAGGTTTTAGATAATATCCAGAGAGTTTTAAGACTGGAAATCCAGAAAATACTCAATACCACAAACATCGCAGTTGGGGCTTTCTAGCAGAAATATATGGGTTGCTGCTCTCGGGCCTTACACCTGTTATCGTGGTGCTCATTCAGAACTGGAAAATGTGATTGGGTATCTTTTGTTTCTAGAGTTGATATACTACGTTTTCAAGAAGCTTCGATGACATAACTTTTCTATTGATGGGTATGCCACCTTTTGGCACTGCAGCTTGTCTGTCCACCTTAGGTAGGGCCAAAAGAAGCTTAGCTGTTTTTCTCTCTGTATGGCTCTCTACAATCAGCGCAACGTCTTGTGATAGCTCCCCATGATTTCAACTATTGCTGTTGTCAATTGAAGGGAGGTTTGATATTTTGCTGATTAATGCGTATCATATCGTTTTTAATTCAAGTGTTACTGAGGTGTTAGCTTCCTTGGATGAGGCTTTCCTTTTCTTTTCTTGTTTGGAATTCTGATCGAAGTGTGTTGATTATATGGGTCTGCAATTTTATGATCTCTTCCTGTAAATATAGTGAGCAACCAGAGTGTTGCTTCACTGATATAGCAGCGGTGGTTATAAAGCATTTTAAGCATTCACTGTATGGGGAGGAGCTGAACAAAATTGTTTCCATAGTATAACTTTGTCTTTGCTTGTGACACTGATTCTCCGGCTCAATCTAGTCTTCCAGCGTTTAAGGGACATGGAGCAGAACAAAGAAGCAGGAGTACTTTTATTCAGTTTTCCTTCTGATTTCTTCCTTTATACTCGAATTATGAAGTATTTACACACTGTGCCAGTGATCAAATCCCTCTGGTTTTAGACTTGGATTTATCTTTGGGTTCTGGAATGGAACACTGCGAGCCTGTTCACCTGATCATACTTGTTTTACGGACCATACTTGCTTTTATCCAGGGCACAAGTCCTAAAAAAAGAAATGAGGGGTACTAACCTAGTTAATTAGTATGCAAGTGACATCACAGAAAGTGACATCAGATTTTAAGCCCTCACATATATGTTTAACATGTCTATCATGAGTACATTGGAGCACATTTCCAGTATATAGGGAAACCCTCTCGAAGATTCACACTTTTGTAAGCTACACATAAAACTATGTTACCTTTTGTCTGCGTAAGAAAAAATTGTGATATTTAAATTATTACAACACCTCCTCAGGTAATACTGGGAAAGACCTATACATCTGACATTCTTACAGTGCATGCATATCTCCTAAACAGAGCCTGAACAAAGTGAAAAGCAGCCTCTCTTAAGTATGTGTGAAGTGCTAACAAGGTGTGAGCCTTTGTTTCCCCTCTGCTGCATTTGCATCAGATGTGAGGCTTCTGTCTGCTCCCAGCCAAGAGACTCAAACAAAAGGAGGCCAATGACCCCCTCAGATTGGACCTTTGTTATGCGCCCAGCAGGAGCCTGAACTAAGAAAGCCCCCTCCCCGCCCGCATGTTGTTGCGGATTGAAAGCAGATCAGCTGCAGGCGCTGCTGAATGTGTCCTGGTGTTTGAATATTACACCGGGACGAATTCTGCATATTTTTAAGTGGGGCCCAAATTCTTGCTATGGTGGACAGCTTCCGCCCGCCACCAGGATCAGCGGTTCCGGGGGGCATATGTGAGACGATGGGCACGACAGGGGCAGCCACCACTGCATCGCCTCCATTCCGGTTTGGCGAGTTCGACATGGCTGGGCTGAAATGCTAGCGACGCACCTTTGTCCTGGCTAGGGCTCGCTTTGCAGTGTCCAATGCTTGACTCTATGGTCGTCACTGTTTGCACTTGCACTCGCCAATGCTTATTTTGCAACTATCCACACGTGTCCTTGCACTCACCAGTGCTTGTTTTGCAATTATCAATGCTTGTTTTTGCAATGTCCAATGCTTGTTTTGCACTTATCAATGCTTGATTAAGCCGTGTACTGCCTGACTTCAAAATGGCCGCCAGTAATTTGCACATGGAGGTTGTCCTGAAAGGTGCCTCACTTTAAGATGGCCGCCGTTCTCGAACTCTCAGTCCCCACGAGGCTTCATTCTCAGTCATTCTTTCGAGGCACACATGTTCTCCAGGACTCACCGGCAGCATGCAGTCACGTTTCTTTGGTCCCTCTACGCTCCTGGAACTTCAAAAGCATTCAGGTACGCTCAGAGAGCATCCCTCGCTGCAGCTCGTCATTGGAGCACCACTACTCACGCATCGGGGGTGAGCCTGGTATTTTCGCGCGCACGGGCGCTCCTTGTCAGGACACTTCTACTCATCCTGGGCAGCACGACAGACGCTCCTTGGGCACCGGAGCAGTAGGCAAGATCGGGGTGGGCACCCGACTTCTTTTCATTCGTCGCGTGCCGACTTGCACGCATCAGGAGTGAGCCGCGATTTGGCACGAACCGGCGCCCGGCTTCAAAAACAGTCCGGCACTCGCTGGCGCTAATTCCTCTGGGCTCTACGCGACCAGCATGTTGCGGAGCAGGGATAGTTACCGCTGGCCTCTTGATCTGGGCGGCGGACCCACTTTAGACACACGTGTCTCGACAGCGTTTTCTTCCTTCTTTCACGCTGCTAGGGACAGGGACGCTTCTTCGTGGGTTTCTCTGGGTGGCAGACTGCACCATCCCACCCTCGTCGCCAGTTGTCGTATCTTGGTTCTAATAACGACAGACAAATAACTTCTTTTATCAAGAGCTTTATTCAATGTGCTCCTTACTGCTCCCTGTCCCTACTCAAACTGCTCCTTTCCTGTCATGACTCCTCCTCTTCCTCCAACCCCTGGACTCCTCCCAACCCAACTACTAGAACGTGTACAACATCACAGGTGGTAGGGGTCTGGCGATTTCAGTTTGAAGTATGGTGAATTTGTATTTCTATATTGTATTTATATAGGTTTACCACACAAGATTTACTTTTGAATTTGCACATGCAAGCATAATGCCTTTGCGACTACGCCTCTTGCACTCTTTGTCTGCTTGCAAAGTACCACTTAGACCAGCTTGCATGCAATGTGCTTCCGCATCTTGAGCACAACTTCATTTTGGCTTCTCTTTGGGACTTGTTATGCTTGTATATAGCTCCAATATAATCTTGATACTCCTCTTTTTCACCCCATGGCAGGAACTTCGATTTCTGTACTCACTACATCTTTTCTTGCTTATTTCCTGCATGCATTGTTTAGTCTGGAGAAGTGTGGCTCAAGTGGTTGGAGCGGCAGACCCTGATGCTGAAGTCTGGCCCGGACCAGGGTTCAATTCCCCGCCTCGGCGGGTCTTGGGCTCAAAATTTCCCCGGACCTGACAATTCTCGCCTCGGTGCCTATTCCAATCTCACTCTGTAACTCTGGGCAATAGCTTGCTTAATCTCCACAACGGCCCCTCGCCGCGGGATGCCTGGCTTTCACCTTGGGGATGCCCAGTAATGGGTTATCTCGCAGGGGAATACCAGGACGGGTTCCCTAAGCAAGCGCTGGGACGCTTTCGGGCAGCCATGCGCTCCATAAATCAAATTTCATTTCATTTCATTTCTCATTTCAGTCTCTTTCACGCTTTTTGCGATGCTGAGAGCAACCTTCAAAGTTGGATTCTTCACGGCCAACAGCCATACCCAAGTCTTTTTGGCTCCTACACTGGACAATTAGTTGGTCGCCGATTCTCATTGGTCATTTGGCCAAACCTGCATTTAACTGATAGTTCACGTAGACTAAACACAAAGTCATTCAACGATACAAATTCTATACAAGGCCACTGAAAATCTGGAGTAATGCCATGACATTATTTTTCAAATTTGCAAATCAACATTCTATACGCAGTTTAGCCTCCTTGTGTACATTCCCATAGGTTGGTGTAATTTTCATGCACTTCAGGCAAGCACTTAAAAATACGATGGCTCTCTTTGCCTATGTTACCCAACAATAACGCCTTCTTCCTCTCTACTGCAAACTCTTGACCATCCAGGGGAATTAGGTAATTTTCAAACAGATCTATCCATTCATCCGATTGGATAGAGGGTTGCCCATGGTGCAAGAGCTGATACAAGAGCTGCTGCTAATGTCACATGGGGTGTATGAAGTGACCTTTGTATTCATTGCAGGACAGTTTTTTCTTAAGAAGAGCAGGTGCGCAAAAACAAGCATAATACTACTGAGCATGTTTATGGGTGCATCATGGATTACTGTCTCAGACGGCCTGTGTCCCCGAGTTCTATTTGTATGCAGAGTAACACATGTGCGAAGGCACCTAAATGTGGCAGTCTCATGGTGAATGCTCGAGCCACCCGAACAGTTGCAGCCGCTCGGCAAGTGGGGAACCATGCTCACTGTAAACAATCTTCACGATTGCTGGTTTGAGTCAATTGTCATCTTCTTCAGGTATGTTCCCTGTCAGAAGTGTGCGCGTTGCAATGCCGCTTGTGGACAGATACCCGTCATGGGCCACGGGTTCCGAATCGCAGGCCTGAGCTGGCTCTCCCATTGTGGCTGGCTATTGCTGCCAAACATGTAGTTAGGATAGGACTGCCACATATTGTAACACTTTAAAGTATTGAATGCATGAATCCAGTAGATACTGATCCTTCTTTCCCCAGCCACAGGTCAACTGACAATCACGGTATCACCACAGTACAAGGGACCTAAAAGAACCATGGCAAAATCGCATTCTAACCATTAAAGGCATAATACAGTTACATAAACATTACATCCATACTAAAACCTACCCACTACTACACTTTGTTTTTCAGGCAATAGCTCCAACCATGCCGCAGACACATTAAGCAATTTCAGGGCTTGATAAGCAAGATCACCTCTCCTTCAGGAAGCAACTCAAGACCTGGCTGTTCGAGCAGTAGCAGACCCCCTCCCCCAAGCGCCTTGAGACCCTCCGGGTGAGTAGCGCGCTATATAAATGCCTTGATTGATTGATTGAGTTTGCTCATAACATCTTATGAGTATTACTGCCCATGGGAACAAGATAGGAAAATAAAGTTTGATATGCCTGAACTCAGAATGTTAAGATTCATCTTTCCAACCAGTTGTGTATTGACTGGCTGGCTTTGTAGTGACAGGGGCTGGGGATGTGCATTCTGTTCAGACAGCCATTTGGGGGCTTGAGGTGTGTCCTGCCTTTCTACGGTGAGTCTGGGCTGGGCTAAATAGACCTGGGTTGCATTCAGAGTAGGGGTAAGATTTCTTCCACAACTGAATGGGCCTGGTCTGCCAAGGCCAATGCGGTCTCCACCTCCTGCCAGAAAGCTGCACCAGAGAGGACTGGACTGGTTTTGGCTTGGCAAAGAGCTTCTCTGCCACAGAGAACAAAGGATTTTACTGTATAAAAAGAGGGGCAAAGACCCAGATGTTAAGACTACTTCTGGAAATCAAGAGAAACCTCTGCCAAGGACAAGAGCTGGAAGAAACTGGAGGAGGAGTACTGCCCCTTTGCTGTGTGCTGTCTTGGGTTGGCCTGCAGTGGCCTTTTCGGCCAAGGAGAGGAACTGTGTGTGTATCCTGCTTGCAAAATGTCTCCAAGGGCTTGAAGTGGAACTTGCCCTCTGTTCAAGAGTCTCAGGAACAGCTAAGACCGCACCATCCTTCTGGGCACCGTCTCTGGTTCCAGTCACCGAATGAGTCGCAGACTTCGTGTCTTGAAGGCACCGCAGAGAGCACCGACAGTCAACGAGCCACTGCTTGCACCATGTCCTGTGGGCACCGTATTCCACGCCGCTTCGCTATATGCTGCACAGATGTCTCCAAATCCATCGCTACCCGATTCAAACATCAACTGTCTCCGTTGCCGCACCGTGAGCTGCCAGCACAGTCTCACCCTGTGACGCAAGCCTTGGTCTCACCGACTCAGTCAACAAGCTGCTGCCTGCACCGAACCGTGAGGACACAGCATGCTACAAAACTTCCATCTCACATCATACCAGCGATAGTTGCCCCAACCGACTCGCATCGGCATGTTGGCCGCAACAAGAAAGGTACTGTCCCAGACTCTGTCGATGCTTTAGCTGACCCGGACTGATGTGGTTGGCTGGAATTGTTAGACTGGGTTGTGTTTAGTATCGCGGTTACCCCGAAAGGAGCTACCAAGTTGGAGGAACTGTGTTTCCACGTTATTCCTGCACTTTAAAGGTTATTTTGCACAGTAACTATTTTTACAGTTTTGTATGTGGGATTTTTTTGTTTTTGGTCTCTTTGATTTAAAGTTTTGCTCAGTTTTCAAACTGGTGTGGTGTCCATTTGTAGTGTTTTCACTGTGTTGCTGTATGCATGCACAAGTGCTTTACACACTGCCTCTGAGATAAGCCTGTCTGCTCGTGCCAAGCTACCAAGGGGGTGAGCAGGGCTTATTTTAGATGTGTATCCTCCTTACCCTGACTGGGAAGAAGGGTCCCTACTTGGACAAAGGTACGTACCTCTGTCAACTAGAGACCCCCATTTCTAACAGTTACTAATGTTGGTAAAAAACCATCCATATCCAAGCCTTAAATTCACACAGTAATAATCGAACAGAAGTGGTCAGAGAGCAGGAAAACTATACCTCTTGAATGAAGATTAAAGGAAGCCCTCACTCACGGTTCCAAGGATTTGGAAACAGAAGCTTCCTCTGAAACCATGATTGTTTGACCTGGAGGCTAGGAGTGGGTGAAAATTTGGAGCGGGTATTCAGACAGATTAGGTCAGTTTGATCAGTCCCAGCAGTGCCTACTATTTTGCAAACCAACTGCTGCAGATCCATAGAGCAGACATGTAGAAAATATTCATTATGAGAATCCTGTAGACTCATTAAGGTTTGGCTTTCAGTGAGGAGCAGTTGAGGCCGTTGAGGACCTTCCAGCACACGTCGTTTGCATACAAATTCAAAGAGAAGCTTTTAGCATGGACGCCACAGACTTTTTGCTGCACTAGGTGAAACATGCAAAATATTTCCTCATCGCATCTCCTTTTTCCGTGTGTGTGCGTACACACTATACTAATATGTACACTTGGATATATATACACACAAAAAACATTTTAATTTATACACCAAAACCTTCATTTTTGACTTATGAATGGCAAACTATGGTCATCATCTGCTGTATCTAGTATCCTTAATGCAGTCTAGAATTGAGGAGTATTTTGTCGATTGTAGAAGACTATGAATATTCATGTTATTTGTATCTGCAACGAAACTAGTTCTCTGTTTTCGAGTATTTATACCAATAAACTGATTTTGTGTTTCTGCCCTAACAGGACAATATGAAAGCCAGAAATGCATGGAACTAGCTTAAGAAAATCCCTTGGTAGTACTCGTACAGTTAACTTTGCCTTCCATGCAATTCCAAGCACTGCTCAAGCAAAAAATGTGTTAGTGTCAATATCCTCTCCAATAATGCTATAGGTTTTCAGTTTGTAGCAAATCTCGTTGTTCAGCAGGCATTGTTTTCTAGTTTCTAAAGCAGACGTCTAACTTCAACCATGCTCAAACGAGCTTCACCATGGTTTGGTGAATATTCATGAACTTTCATGTATTGAAGCTACATTCTTCCTATTTTTTAAGCTTTCACCCGTGTACACTGCCTTGGTAAAAGAAAAACTGGCAGCAAAGACGAAAGACTACATTTATAGGGACCAAATAGCTCGACCATCTTCTCTTTACATCATTGCTATTGCGAAGATTACACGTGAAGAAGCACTTTACAATAAATCATCTTCCAAAGGTGTTACTTGCAAACTTTCTGCAGTCCATTAATTTAGGTTTTCAGAATGCTTATACACTGATTTTCTGGTCCTGTGCTTCTAAATTCTGATAGAAAGTATTTATGTCAGATGAAGAGGGATTGAGAACCACAACCTCTATTGAGCGTAGAAAGCAACACCATTTGGCTGGTAGGGAGCGTCTCGCAATACCCTATAGAAAGGATGGATTAGTAGCAAAGAGTATAAATTATTACATAAAAAAGGATCTCAGAATACAAGCGTTCTCCTTATTGCTAAGAGTACATAATAACATGGGGAAATGTATGGTTTACAATTGGGGTCGATAGGTGTGTCAAGAAAATGTAATGTTCCACATTCAGGTAGACAAAAAAAATAAGAAAATACTAGCACATTGGAAGTGGGTGAATTGTACAACATAACACTCCAAGAAGCTAGCTAACATACATATGTCAGATTATGATGCCTAAATGCCTAAACTCTGAATTCATCAGAAAAACTGACGATACAGCTACCTCACTGATGTGTTATGTACATAGGAAAGCCACAATGATTCCACAAACAGCTTAACAGAACATCAGACATCATATATACAATCAAAACACACAATAATCCATGTCCTAGATATCTGATCATGACACTATTTTGGAAAAAAAACAGATAAAAACACCTCGTCAGCAAGCCCACCATGTTGAACGTGAGATTATTTCTTCTTTGCGCAATTTCGCAACATCAGAAAAAACTGTACTTAGCGGAAGAACAGAGGCATTTTGTTTAGGTAAGGTAAGAAGGTACCCAAAGTAGCTCTTGTAAACAGTGGAAAGGAGGAAGACGAGAAATATGGCAAAATTGTCACAATGGGAGAAAGCCGGGTCAGCAGGAGTAAAATAAATGGGCCACAGTCCACAGCAGTCGGTAAAAAAGGCATAAGGTGAATTCAAGCCTGCGCAAAATTGTGTTTGGTGCACCAACATTTAATAGCACCAGCCGCAGGCTTCTTAACAGAGCTTGGTCCAGCGGTGACGCTTTTACAAATTGAGCACGGTATTAAGTCTTTCAACAGATTTCACATGCACCGTTTAATAGGCAAGGCCTAAGAAGGCAACCACATCCTGATCCGATTTTCTGAGGATTATAAACGTAGGGAACAAAATTGTCTGTGGACAGTGAAACTCTAAAGACTGATGTTGTGTTCTTGTTATGATTCCATACATATCCAATCTAGCTGTGGTTTCTAGATTGCTAGCAGAGGATGTTGGGAGCTGGTCTATGTGTGAAAGGTCTTCTCCTTCCTGCTGTACCAGTGTTTCTTAATATGGAATAAAGCCATCTTCTTCACTCGTGTCCAACTCCACTTTACAAGTGGCGGCAAGTGCAACACTGTTGAATCTACCCGTGCCTACAGGTTTTCTACACGCAGAGCCGAGCCGCCTAATTCTGGACTGAATGAAAACTGCAAGAATTGAGGACAAGTCGAAGGAAGGACAAAAACTTTACAGTCTTCAATTTGACAGGTCGAATGATATTTTTTTACTGCCCTGATCTGCCTTCAATATAGTATTGCGATATACAGATACAGCCGTTAGAATTTAAGAGATGCAAGTGCTCGTGTCTACCGGGAAGTTCCATGCATGTAAGCAACGTTCACTGCAATCTCTAGAACACCAGCTGTGGAATGCATGCTGAGGTTTCCGTGTGTCCGCACAGTTCATTGTGGGGCATTTTCTTCACGTTTGGGGTTACTTTGCGTGACCGTACGCACAGCCATTTTGGAAACCTCTGTAAATCAATCAAGGAAGTTCATCATCAGCGCAGTGACCTGCACACCCTTTCTGCTTAGTTGCTCTTTGCTTGTGCGTTACAATATTTGCAGTTGCGGTGTTTGGAAGTTTGGTGAAACCCACGCCTTCGCATCTTAGTGCATCCTTTAAGCACAAGGTGATACGCATCACCACAAACAGGTATTTATTTTCAGTGTTTAAAGCAGAGAATTTATTTATATTTTATATCCTCTCTATAATAAAAAAATACATTTCCCAGTAACTAGTCCTTCTGTTAGGTGACGTAGGAACACTGTAGTATTGTTCTCAAGTACCATGGCGCGTCAAAATGTTTCTCTCAACCACCCCAAGCATTTGGCCAGCTGGAGGAAACCCCTGCATGAAGTGGGCTGAGTGGAAGGCCTATTTTCAAAACGTCATTTACACCATTAGACATGGAAAGGACACCTGAAAGGTAAAAGAGAATTTTCTTACATTCCGTGGGTCCAGGTGGTTACAAAGCTTATGAGGAGATGACTAAAACATTAGGGAGTGGTAATGAAAATATATTTAATGACATTATGAACAATTTCAATAATTATTTTGCACCTAAATTATGTATTGGTAATGTAAGATATACATTTTTCCACAGGAAACAACAAGCCAATGAAACAGTGGATAAGTAGGTCTCAGCCCTGAGAAAGATAACTGCAGATTGTAAATTTGATCATTTATTGGATCAGTTTATCAGAGATCAAGTTGTGATGCATGCTAAGGATCCTACTATCCAAGAGATATTATGGATAAATGGTGATGCTGAGTTAAAGGATATTTTAAATATTATTAGGAACGCTGACATTTCTAGCCGTAGCACTAAGCTTCTCAAAGAAGAAGCCAAGGAAATTCTGGTTGATGCGATTAGTAAAATGAAAACAATTTACTAAGCCCTAGAGGGAAATTGTTAATAACCAAGACTTCATCAAGCAGACCAATTTGAGGAGTTTCTGTTGTGATAATGCATCACACATAGATTCTAGCATATCCTGTCCTGCCATTAAGCAGAAATGCTCCTGTTGCAGGGTGATTGGCCATTTTGCCAAGGTTTGCTAGAGGAAAGTGGGCAGGAGAGTGAAATGCGTAGATGAAGTTGAATGTAGATCTAGTGAGGAGGAGTCCAGAATCAAGAAACTTAGTATAAGGGATTGCGTTAATGAGAGGCAAAACCTTAATTCCAGAGAATTGTTTCTTTTAAACATTAATGACAGTAATGACTCATGCAGGAAAAAAACCTTGTGTTCTATGTCCATTGGGCGAGTTATTGTACAAATGTATGCTGACTCAGGTTCTCCATACACCATTGTGGATGAGGGAACCCAGCAGTCTTTGTTTGCTAAGCGGTTAGGAGATAGACTGCTGGAACCAGATTTTCACTCAGTGGGATATTCTGGTGAGAAGATTGACATGGTGGGCCGTAGGTCACTAGTCTTCAGATTTAAGAACAGGGAAGAGATCGGAAAGTTGTACGTTGCTAAGAAAAGGACCTGCAGTTTGAGGTTGGAAGGACAAAGGGAATTTAGACATAATTCTTAATCCTAATAGCCCCGATCCGGTCATGGTCCTAAATGACGGTGAGCTACATTGCAATGAGATTTTGAGGAAGTTCCACAAGGTTTTTAGTGAAGATTTTGGGAATCTCAATGATTTTGAACATCTAATTGATTTAAAACTTGATGTGTGTCTCAAGGAGCATAAGGTAAGGCACATTTCTGTTCTACTTAAAGAAGACGTTGAGAAGGAATTGGAGAGACTTGTCAAGGATGATATCATTTAACCTATTGGATCGGCTGAATGCATTTCTCAGATTATGGTGGCCAGGTGTAGCAATGGGAAATTGAGATCATGCATTGACCTCAGGCACCCAAACAATAACATTGTTGTGAACACATTTACCCTCCCTAAAATCTCAGAGACGTTATCCCTTGTTAAAGATGCTAAATGGTTCTCATCCATTGATCTATCTGCAGCCTACCACTAGATTTCTTTAGCTAAAGAGAGTAAACAGTTCATAGCATTCATTACTCCTTTCGGATGCTTCCAGTACAAGAGACTTCCTTTTGGTCTAGCCTCTGACCTTGCCATCTATTTGGTAAATGCAAGAATGAAAGGTGTTACCAAGACAATACTTTAGTTTTTGGTGAGGATAGGTAGAAACATGACAAGATCTTAGAGGAACTGCTAGCTATTTTGGAAGCTAAGGGGTTGACTGTAGACATTCTAAATGCAAGTTTGCTGTAACATCTATTATGTATTTGAGCCATGTCCTCAGTGGTGAAGGTGTCTCCCCCAAACCTTCTTTGATTGATGGTATCCGTGATGCTCCCAGGCCAAAGAATTGGGAGGTTAGATCTTTTCTAGGGCTTGTGGAATTCTATTCAAAAGTTGCCATAGATTTTTCCAGCAACGTTTTTTGCATTAGTAGGCAAAGTAGAGTGAAATTCCTGTGGGATAAGTAGTGCCCAACAAGAATTTGAGAATATCATGGATGCTATTATTCAGGCCACTGCACTCTTGGGGTTTGATCTTGAGCTGGACAATGTGGTTACTGTGGATGCCAGTCATAAAGGGCTGGGTGGCATTTTATCCCAAACAGGTATCAATGGTAAGGATGGTAAGGAAAACATTATTGCACATGCATCTCATGCTTTGTCTCCCACGAGGAGAAATTCCCAGTTATTGAGAAAGAAACCCTTGCGTTTGTATGTGCCCTGGAGCATTTTCACTCTTTTGTGTGGGGAAAACTGTGTGCAGTGTGCAGTGACCACAAACTTTAGTCAATTTACTGACTAGTGAAGGACTTTTCAATGCTTCTGCTAGAATAGTGAGATTGTTGAAGCGCTTGCAAGACTTTATTTAGAATATTGTATATGTTCCTGGGAAGAAGAATGTTATTGCTGATTTTTTGTCCAGGTTACCTGTTGATTTGCATGAGTGTGATAGTAACAACTTGAATGATGAGCAAATTACTTTAATTCATGCCCATGTGTGGCATAATGTAAATGAGAAGAAATGAGCGAAACTTTACAGCTTAGACAAGGAGTTACAAGGTCTGTTGGGGTTTGTTGAATGCGGTTGACCAAGGAAGACTTGTGTACCGGATATTTTGAAACCCTTTTGGGAAATTCGACACAAACTTTCCGTTGTCAAGGGGTTCATTGACTGAGGCAATAGAATTGTTCCGCCTTCCTCCTGGAGGTCAGATATTGTCAAACTGTGTCATCAAGAGCAAAGCGGTTTTGTCAAAACTAAACAGCGGGTCAAACAATGGTATTCATGGCCTGGAATGGATGTGTTTATTGAAAGGATTGTACAGGATTGCATGTGGTGCTAATTCTGACAAGTCTCTAGATACTCTAAGACCCAACATGTGTGAATCTATAGTACCCACTAACCTATGGCACACTGTGGCTGTAGATATCACGGGACCTATTGGTGCACAAGCAAAGTATATCACTGCTCTCAATGATGTCTTTTCCAGACGGCCTGTCATCAAAGTTGTGAATCAGATTACCTCTTAAGAAGTTTTGAAATTTCTTGACAGGGTGTTTATGGAGGAAGGGCTGACTGTTCAAATTGTTTCTGATAATGGCATTCAATTTTTGTCTAGCAGGAGTATTTTGACAGAGTGGGAATTAGGCATAGGACGACTTCCCTATATAATCCCAGCGGTAATGGCATGATTGAACGATTCACACAGTACTGAAGAATGCCATTCAAATGGCTGTTTAAAATTGTTGGATTGGGAGGTTCAAGTTTTCAGGATCTTGTAGATGTACAGAACCACACCTCATTATGCCTTGGAGGTCTCCCCTTTTGAGGTCATGAGAGGACGTGGAGCCAGAACCAAGTCTAACCCTGAATGGATGTTAGAAACCGCTGTAGGTTCTGTGCCTGTGGACAGTTAGAGATCCAGAATTGTGGAGAAGCACAGAAAATATAAGAAGACGTTTGATCAAAAAAGAGGTTCAAGGGGTGTTTCCATCAATGTGGGTTGTTGGGTCAAAATTAAAAAACCTTGGACGGCGAGGAAAGGTGAGAGCTAATTCTCTAAACCCTTGAGAGTTACCAAGGTTTTAAGGAATGCCTTTCAGTTAAGTGATTATAAAGTCTGGAATTTAAGACGTGTGGCTGTTTTTCACTGTGGTTCGAACACTATGGGAAGTGGTAGCATTGGTTGCAGTGGCATGTCCAATGTTTCAAACATTCTGAGTGGGATGTATGCTGTGAGGAATGCGGTCACTGATAATCATGAGGATTCCACTACTAGTTCTCAAGTTAATAAAATTGTTAACAGTGGTGATGATGTTTTCGTGTGGCGAAGAATGAAGGTTTGTTTTGACAGTGAGGTAGGTGGTGAAGGTGAACGCACTGTGGAGTGCGACAAGAGGGTAGGTACCAAACCCAACTGGATGTCAGATTTTATTTGTGATAAAGTATGTAAATAACTTATTTTAGTTAATTCCAATGGATGTTCTTTTCCTATTGTGATTCAACACGTTATCAACTTAGTTCATCGTGGTGATGGTATAGGTTTGCACTTATTCTATCTCATGTTGTTATGGAAAAGGTAAATATTTCTTTTTGTTTAAAATATTTTTTTGGGGGGGAAGATACGTTTTGTTTATTTTCTTTTGTCATGATTCCATTATTACATACATCTGTTCTATGCTCTGCGACCTACTTTAAGTCCATTCTAGCTGTGTATTCTAGGTTGCTGGCAGAGGACGTTAGGAGCTGGTCTATGGGTGAATGGTTTTCTCTTTCCTGCTGTACCAGTGTTTCTTAATATGGAATAACGCTTTATCTTCTTCACTCATGTCCTACTCCACTTTACAACTGACCCACATCCCCTTACTGCTTAGCAAAAGCAAAGCTCAAAATCAAATGAAGATTATTCTTAATCTTAATAACGGACCCCAAGAGAGAAAGGCAAAACAAAAAGGAGTCAGGAAGATTATCACGTTAAGGATTACAAAATATAGACCAATAGAAAACTCGACCTATCTAGTGACTGTTATTTGGTTTACTACTTGAAAGAAGGTGATGGGTCCCTTATTCAATACTGTGTCTCATACAGGGGTTCAGCCAGCTGTTTTATGGCTTCCCATCCTTTGAGAATAGTGCTGAATTTACTATTGTTCTTATAGAAGGAGACACTGGTCTAGGACTTCCCTCCCTCATGAGATTTTTGGGACTCAGTAGTATTGAGTCTTGTGATAAAACAAATGTCATCCCATTGGTGGAGATATATATATATTCTTTTTTTGCATGAGGCTCTATTAGACTGTTAGGCAGAGAAGAGAGGCAGAGAAGAAAACAAGTTACTTACCTGTAACTTTGGTTCCCCAGTATTGGTAACTTTCATAGATTCCCATGCTTTGTATCATTCCCCGTCGTCGGAATGGGAGCCTCGGTAGTATAAAAACCATAGAAACAAAAGAGAAAAACAGGCCTAGGCCTCATCTCATTTTGTATCCTATCACTCTCTTTGTGTAAAAGAGACCAAACTTTTGCCAGGGCCAATCAGAGCAGCCTCACTCTCTAGAACCTTCCTGGGAGAGCTCAGAGCCTCAGATTTTCGTAGCCGTTGTGCAAACCGCCACTATCTCATGTGAAAAGACTGAGCTTTCCCAGGGGAGGCGGGTGGGCGCATGGGATTCTATGTAAGTTACCAATACTGGGGAACCAAAGTTACAGGTAAGTAACTTGTTTTCTTGCCCCAGTATTGGACCTTTCATAGATTCCCATGCTTTGCATCAGAGTAGCTAGCAGTAAAGCACCAGGACACATTTTGTAAAAACATGGCATCACATAACCATATAGTAATACTTATAGTAAAGTAAGAAAAAATAAACAAAATGTGCTCACCAGGATGGAGGGACTGTAGGGAAAGCTCACCTCTCAATGAAAAAGATTCCGCAGAACTGCTTGACCAACAGCTGCGTCGCCTCGTCCTGCAGACTCCAGGCAGCAATGTTTCGTGAAGGTATGAGTACTGCTCCACGTTGCTGCCCTGCATATATCCTTAATGGTGACTCCAGAGGAAAGAGCCACATACAATGCCACAGACCTTGTAGAATGGGCACGAACTCTACTGTTTAATGGCTTGCCCGCCTCCTGATGGCAAAATTGAATCGCACTGGAGATCCAGCGGGAAATGCCACTCTTTGCTAAAGGAAATCCCTTCCGTGGTGCGCTGTAGGACACAAACAACTGGGATGATTTTCGAAAGGGTCTTGTACATTCTAAGTAGAACTTCAAGCATCTCCGAACGTCCAAAGAATGTAAAGTGCGTTCCGCAGGTGTAAAAGTGCGCGGAAAGAAAGACTCTAAAATCAAAGGTTCATTCAAGTGGAACTCAGATGGCACCTTCGGAATGAACTTCGGATTGGTGCGAAGAATAAGAACATCCTTTTTGAATTGAAGGAATGGATGCACTATGGAGAGGGCTTGAAGCTCACTAACTCTTCTTGCTGAAGTAAGAGCTAAGAGGAGAGCAAGTTTCCAAGAGAGGAACTTCAAGTCCGCCTTGTGCACAGGCTCAAACGGAGGTTTCATGAGTTGAGCCAGGACAAGATTGAGCTGCCAAACTGGTGGAGGAGGTCGAACTGGAGGGTACATCCGGAACAAACCCTTCAAAAACTGCTTAACGATCCAAGAGGACCATAAGGAAGGGCCCGAAGAAGTACGCCGAAACCTTGAAATGGCTGCAAGATGGACTTTCACAGACGAATGTGTCAACCCAGATTTAGCCAATGATAGTATATATGGTAAGAGTTGGTGAGGCAGAGATTTGTAAGGATGGAGACCTTGTCTTTGACACCATAGGCAGAACCTTCTCCATTTTGCCTTGTAAGTCTTATTTGTGCTTGGTGCTCGAGCCTGTGACAAAACGCCTCGACATTCCTGGGAAAGATTCAGATGACGGAACTCTCTGTGTTCAGGAGCCACGCTGTCAAGTGGAGCGATTTCGGATCCGGATGGTAAACCTGCCCCTGATTCCTGGACAACAGGGACGGAATTGATTGTAAGCGAATTGGAGGAGCTTGGGAGAGCCGCAGGAGCTCTGTGTACCAAAATTGCCGTGGCCACGCTGGTGCAATGAGAATCATCTTGCACGGTTCCGCCTTCATCTTCTTGAGTACTCGAGAAATGAGGGGAATTGGAGGAAAAGCATAAAAGAATGCGCTGTACCAGGCCATCGTAAGAGTGTTCCCCAGGGACCCCTGATGGTGAATCTTGCTTGCGTAAAACCGGCATTTGGCGTTCTCTGGAGAGGCAAATAGGTCAATGGTAGGTGTCCCCCAAACCGAGAACACCCTCTCCAGAATGGACTGATTCAATTCCCATTCGTGCGTTACATCCGTCTGTCGACTTAGGGCGTCCGCCATGACATTGAGTGAGCCTGCCAGGTGTTCGGCTCTCAGACTGATGTTGTGAAGTATCGCATAATCCCAGATTTTCTGAGCTTCTGTGGACAGAGTTTGCAACCTCGTTCCCCCTTGCTTGTTGACGTAGTGCATGGCCGTCGTATTGTCCGTCCGGACCAGCACTGAATGATTGCGAACTCTGGGAAGGAAAGCCTGCAAGGCCAACCGAATGGCCGTCAGCTCCAAAAAATTGATATGGTACTGGCGCTGATCCGGGCTCCAGTGTGCACTGACTTGAAGTTCGCGGAGCACCGCTCCCCAGCCTTCCAAAGAGGCATCCGTGGTAAAATGAGGAGGGATGGAGAAATTCTGAACGTCAGACCTTTTTTCGACATTTTCTTGTACCATCCACCATTCGCATGCCTTTCTCATTGCTGAAGTCACCAACACTTTGTCGTTGAATGAGCTGTCTGCCTGGCGCCATTGTTTGTCTAGTTCTTCCTGCAGAGGGCGCATTCGCAGCCTGCAATGCGGTATTAATGGTATGCAGGATGACATCGACCCTAGAAGGGACTTGTATTGACGGACTGAGAGGCATTTCTTGTGGAACAGGTGGCGAGCTGATACGATCAGATTTCGTTGACGGTCCTCCGAAGGACGAGTCGTGCACTGTGTGGTGTCCAAAATGGCCCCCAGAAATCGTGTGGTTTTTGAGGGTTGCAGAACTGACTTGCATCTGTTTAATTGAAGGCCCTGGTGTCTGAACAACTGAATGCAAGTTGAAACAGCCTGAGAGGTTTCTTTGAAAGATGGAGCCTTGACTAGCCAGTCGTCCAAGTAAGGGAACACCTCCAGGGAATGTGTCCTTAGAAAAGCTGCCACTGGTGCCAACACCTTGGTGAACACCCGAGGTGCAGACCGAAGGCCAAACGGAAGCACCTTGAATTGGAAATGGCTCTTGCCCACTGTGAACCGCAGATATTGTCTGTGAGCTGGGTGTATTGGAATGTGAAAATACGCATCTTCTAAATCCAGGGAAGCCTAGTAGCCTCCTGGGTTCAAAAGAGGAAGAATTTCCTGGAGAATGACCATCCTGAAAGAGAGTTTGATGAGATAAGTGTTGAGCTCTCGTAGGTCTAGAATGGGGCGCCAAGACTCTGTCGTCTTCCGCACCAGGAAGAACCTGGAATAAAAAACTCTGCCCCTTTGAGAAAGAGGTACTGGTTCTATTGCCCCCTTGAGGAACAATTGATGGGCTTCTAGATGGAGCAGTCCCAGATGTTTTGTGCGGATGGCGCCCGGAGCTCTTGTTGGAGGAAGATCTTGGAATTCCAACGTATGGCCACTCTGTACAATATTCAGGACCCACTGGACCGATGTTATGCACCTCCAGCTGTTCAGACAAAAAGATATCCTGCCCCCCACCGATGTGACTGGGAGGCAAGGAACAGCAGGTAGAGCCAGGAGGCCGCTATTGCCGCTTGCCGCCGTCACGTCCTTGACGGTTCTGACGCCCTCGCGCAGCTTGGCGAGAGTAAGACGCCGATTGACCCTGCCGCTGATTGTAGTACTGGGTCTTATAAGACTGGGACGATTGTGAAGAATATCTCTGCTGGGCGTTGCCTCTATACGAAGAGAAACCTCTTCCACAAACACCTTTATATGGGACCTTACGATAGTTGAGAGATCCCAGCGACTTTGCCGTGTCGGTATCTTTCTTTATGTTCTGCAGGGCTTCATCAACATGCTTACCGAAAAGCATTTCTCCATCAAATGGAAGGTCCAGGATCTTATTTTGGACCTCTTGACGAAACCAGGTGGCTCTTAACCAGCCCTGGAGACGTAGCACCGCTGAACCCGCTAAGGCCCAAAAAGCAATGGAGGAGATATCCATCGCACAGTCAATGGCTTCGGAGGATGATTTTTCTCCTTCCATCAGCACTCTCTTGGCATCCTCTCTTGTCACGTCTGGCAATTGTTCCACAAACGGTGCCATGTCACACCACATCTGGTGATCGTATCTGCCCAGAATGGCGAGAGAATTAGCTGCTCTAACCAGCAAGCTGGCCATGGAAGAAAACCTCTTCCCCCACATTATCCAGACGTCTACCGTCCTTGTCTGGAGGCGTAGTCAAAGGCGTCGTCGAATTTTTTGACTTGCTTTGGGCGGCCTGAGAGATGACTGAATCAGGCTTCAGTGGACCAAGAAGACAAGCTGGACTGCCTTCCGGAGCTTTATACTTTTTTCCAGTCTGGGGAGAACCAGAATCACAGTGGCTGGATTCTGCATGATTTTTATGCCTTCCTCCCACACATGTTCGATGATCGGAATGGACTTGACAGATCTCCTGTATTGCTCCTTGAAGTCGTAGAGGAAGCATTCAGACTCCTCTCTCGTAATCAGCAGTCCAAACCTTTTTGCCGCTCTCTCCATGAGGTGATGGAACCCTCCTATGTCCACAGGAGGGGATATAGAAGTATCACGACCAGTGGCATCCGGGTCTTGTAGCCCACTGTCACCCTGATCCAGATCTGGGTCCTGTAATGGATCAGACAAGGGATCCACTTGAACAGCCTCATCGTCCGAAGAGGTATCCAGCTGGACAGGATCGGTTGGTTCCGGATCCGGTGTTCGAGGTCGGACCAGAGGTATAACCTGAGGTGGGAGGTGGGGCACCACCTGCGAAGGAGGCGGACCAGTAACTGACTGTGCTTGTGGCAATCCCTGAGGAGGAGGTTGCGTAGACTGCGTAGAAGGTTCCGAAGGAAACCTGTTTCTATAGTTCTGCAACATCAGCTGAAGATCAGAGAGCAGAGAGGAGGCCATGGCCACCATGTCCTGTCCTAAACCAGTGGGACGTCGCTCTTGTGAAACATAGTGCACCTGTTGGTCACCTGCATGCTCGAAATATTCCTCTGTGTCAGTGTCCTGCAGTTTTACATGCAGGTCTGAGGGACTGTAGGCATCTCCATAATGGCTAAACTCATCCTCCTCTTCCTCCAACTCCTCCTCTAGGAGCATAATCGGTGGATGCGACGACACTCGTCGTGGAGACGTCATTTCCGGTGTAATTTTCATCCTTTTCAGTGGAAAATGCATCTTTTGACCCGTTGACGGTCTCGTCGTCGGAGTCGTAGTCGACGGAGCAGCAGTCGTCGACGGTATAACCATCTTAGTCGACGGGGCAGCCGCCATAGTCGACGAAGCCTTGGTCGTCGACGGGATGATCGTTGACTGTTTTGTAGACGAACTCGTCGTCAGAACCATCAGCGTTGACGTCGAAGTGGTCGTGGTTTTCGTCGCCGACGAGCCTGTCGACAGCACCTTACCGGAGCTCATCGTCGTCGACGTGGAAGCAGCAATCGTCGACGAACCTGGAACCTTGAATGACAATGAAGATGTCAACGTGGAGATTGCTACCGCCGGCGAGCCCGTCGACGGAGCCAAGGAAACAGCGGGAACTTTCACAGAAGGAACAGTCGTCGACGTACCTGACGTTTTCGTCGATGAACGCTGTTTTTTCTCCGGACCGGTTCCAGGAGTGACAGAAGAGTGTTTGTCACTGGCCTTCTCTTTTTTGGACGGAGGAGAAGTAATGGAAACCTCCTTTCTGTCCTTTGAGGTTATAGCCAATCCAGTAGCCTGTCCCTGCCTCTCCTTTTCACTTCCGTGAGGAGACTGAAGGGGACCAGCCCTCCCAGACCTATCAGATCTTGTGAGGGGCCTTAAGAGGGGGCTCAACTGAAGAAGAAGAACCAGGGGGAGACCTACCCCTCTTCCTGGACTTATGAGAGGACGCCAGAGATGTTGAATCCTCTTAATCTGATGAAAGCAGCTCCTTCCGAGTTTTCATCTTTTGAAGCCAGGTCAAAAGTCAACCCTTTCTGTCACGGAGAGTCTTGGTAGAGAAGGTTCTACAGATCTTGCAGTCGGTGGCCTTGTGGTCCGGGTATAAACAATAAATACAGTTGTCATGCTTATCCTCCACAAAAAGTGTTTTTTTTCCCACAAGAGACACAGGACCTGAACAGGGCCTTCTTCTCCTTGTCAGACATCTTGAAAGTAGTTGAAAAATTTTAAGTAGTAATCCAAAAATCCAATAAGATTGTAGAAGAAACTGAGCAGAGCTCAGTGGAGACTCCCTAGCGCAACGAGCGGTAGAAAAATCTGAGGCTCTGAGCTCTCTCAGGAAGGTTCTAGAGGGTGAAGCTGCTCTGATTGGTCCTGGCAAAAGTTTGGTCTCTTTTACACAAAGAGAGTGATAGGATAAAAAATGAGATGAGGCCTAGGCCTGTTTTTCTCTTTTGTTTCTATGGTTTTTATACTACAGAGGCTCCCATTCCGACGACGGGGAATGATACAAAGCATGGAAATCTATGAAAGTTCCAATACTGGGGCAAATGCATTTAACCTCTTTTAGGAATCAAAGTATTCATCAAAAAGAAAGGAGCTTATATCCAGCTTAGCAAAGTTGTTATTCAATCTGTACTTAAAACCAACAACTAATTTGAATAATATGCGAACCTTAAAATACTTAAATACACATCTTGTTTGCAGTGAAATAGATATTGATTATCCTGTATGATATTTGCAAAACCCTCGATATTGGTTTTCTACTGCAAATTGAGAATACAGAATGTTGAGAAGTAGGAGCATAAAGTAGGGTGATTTTAAGTGTTGCAAGAGCATCCAGCAAGGACAACTTTTGTGCAATGCTATTATTTCTAATGAATTCATTATTTTCTTTGTAACAGGGCAGTTTATATACTAATTTTAACGTGAATTTTCAAATAAAGCACTTCAGAAAATTAAAATCTCTTTCTAGACAGTAGGACGAACATGCTCTTTTTAAACGAAATAAGGCTAAATGTATACAAAGTGGATCCATTTGATGCTGTAAAGCAGTTAAAAAATATAATCTACCTCTATCCAGGGTCAACTGCTCCGTTCGAGCAGAGGAGCATCGTTCTGCTTAAATCCCCGCAAAGCTCCAGAGATGAAAAATAAAATAGCAATTTATTACCATTTTATATTTCAAGCATCCCTCCTGAAGAGAGCGTTCAGGCTGGGGTGGGGCCTGCTGACTGGTGCCTGCAGCAGAGAGGAGTGTGGGCTATCTGTGCAGTGTTTATGTCCCTTTAGCTGGCCGTCTTGAGGCAGCCAGCCACACATGCGCACTTTAAACCTCTGGGCTGCGAGTAAGTGCAGGACTCCAGTGAGCTGTGAAACGCCAAGACTGGCAGCTCCCTCCAATTAGGGCACTGCTCTCATACTGTGAATATACGGAACTAATACACAGAAATAATTGCAGACAAGCGCCAGCAGCTCTGGACCGCAAAATGACGGCCGCCGGGCTCCGGGGCGGACGCTCGTCCCGGGCACAAGTGTTGCGGTCGCGTACCCAGCTGTTGAACTACTCAGCACTAGCCCTGCTGCGTAGGTGAGGATGTCTGGACGTGGGAAGCATTCATTCTGCTGACAGCGTACTGTTTGCCGAGGCAAGTCAAAGCCCCGGGTCCTCCTCCCGCGTAGGTGATTACTGGCATCGCAGTGCACAGCTTAGACTACCTGAGGGCAGACGGCAAGAGAAACTACTGCGTGAGCTTGAGTGTGCATGACGGCCGCTGACGGCATTGCGTGGTGGTTATAAAACTGGCTGGAGACCTGGGGCCTTACCATGCCTGGAATTAAGATTGCGGCCCCTTCCCCTGAGGCGCTTGATTTACAATAGGCCCTAACGACGGCCTGTGGGCAAAGAGCGCGGGACCTTGCAGAGTGACACTCGCTACTGGCATGGGTTGCCCCCAGAGCAGGGGCGATGAGACTCCACGAACCAATTCTACTGGGCGAGTCAGGTGCGGGAACCAGGACTTTCTGAGAAACAATGGTGAGTGCGGACGCTGACTGCTGGGGACATATGGATGCCTGGAGAGGACTCTCTGACTGTTGGGTGAAGAACTGAGAGGCAGAGGAGTCCCCCCCCCCCCCCCATAAGAGGCTTTATGTACACACTTGGCAATCGGACCTCTGAAAAATCACACACTAAATCCGAACGGCCCTCAACGAGCAATCCAATGGAGAGGGAATTTTATAACTGCACCAGTCATTAAGAGGAAACAACTCCCAGAGCCTTAGCTCACGGACACCAAGTTTGGGATAATTTATTGGTGCTCCAAGCTGGATCACCGTGTGGCCTGACCTTACAATGGTTGCCACCAAGAGGCGTATGCCACTCATGATCTCCCTGGTCACCTGCTGAGGCAACAGATCCCCATAGCCTCTCAGAATCCTGAAGTTAATGTTGAGGCTAGTCCTTCATTGGAGCGATCTGCAATTTATTGTTATTCCTATGTTCCGATTTTTGTTCGAACTCCCTACCTGTCCTCAAGATGGCCACCACCCTTGTGTTTTAACCTGGACACAAAGTCCTCTATATGATCTGGTATCAGAGGCTTAATCAACTTAGAGCACACAATCCAAAACCTTCCCCCACAAGGATGGAATCTTCTGATTGACCTCTGACTATACCCCAATGGCGGATTCTTAAACTGTTTTTACCACGCAATACACAATTATCCCTAAAGTTACCACCAATGTGTGTGCACTTTACTAATGCACTCCTTCTCCCCTTGTTGTGGAGGGATCCAGCATTTATTCCCTGGAGTCTCAGAGACTCCCCCTGAGTGAGTCCACATCGTCAAGGGAGCCACAAACAGCGGAGGTGTGGGAATGGCGCCCCTTGCCAAAGCACTTCCTCTCCCCTTGTTGGGGAGGGATACAGTATTTATGCCCTGGAGTCTCAGAGACCCCTCCGAGGGAGTCCACAGATTTAAGGGAGCCCCACACTGCAGAGGTGTGGGAATGAGACCATTTCCACTGGGATCACAGCAAACCGGACGTTGAACACTGTTTTACCTTGTCTCCCTGTTGTGTTTCCTTCACCCTCCCCCACCTTTTTCCGCCCCTTTCATTCTTTGTCTACCTCCCCTGCTCCTATCCTCTCTCCCCTTGCCTGCTTTTTCTCTTACGTGTATGTTTTTAACACATGTAACTATGCTCCAGCAACTTGTAACTATGCTCTGAAACTGTGTAACTTGTAAATATGTAACTGGTAACTATGCTCTGAAACAATGCTCATCCTCATGTAAAGTGCTCTGATACCTCCGGTTCTAGCCAGCGCTATTTAAAACTTTTCAAATAAATAAATTGGTCAAGGGAGTTGCAGCATTCAGTTCCTGAGGCGAAATAAGAGGTCCGGAGCAGAGGAAGTCGTGTTTTACTTTTTTTATATTATGTGCCTCCCCATAGATGCTAGCCGCCACTGCCTCAACCACAATGGAATTTAGTGTTTCACTGGTTTTTGATTGATTTAAATTTCAGATAAGGAAAACGATGACTAAAATTCATGTGTACAGGAAAGTAGTGCCAGAGAAATAGAGGAAAGACTGTTTCGAAAGTGGATAGGTTGGGTGTATAACAACACCCTCTGGGAGGTTAGTCAAACTACAGAAACCAGTGTAATTTCAATGTACCTATAATTGTTGCAAATGGCTACATTAACACAATTTTGGGTTTAAAATCCAGGTGAGCACCTTGTCCGAGTCCCACCACAATATTCCGGCAGCTATAATAACTAACCCTTCTGGACTTTTGAGTTGTAACGACTGTTTGTTGAGAACGGGAAAAATCCTTCAACTACAGACACAAAAAGAGTAGCCAAATTATAAAAACTTACAAAAAGAAGCAGATGGAGCCTACCTACATCTCAATATTTTTACAACATATCATAACTAAAATCCTTGCTAAGTTAGTATTATAGTATCTGGAAGAATGGCCAACATCCTAAACAGAGGAAACCGGTTGATATTACAATATTCCACATAAGGCAAACTTTCCCTGCGAAATTTGGTGCAGACATCCAATGTGTGTAGTCGTTTTTTCAACGTCCTTTTTGCTGCGGTTACCGAGGCTGGACTTAAAATTCCTAGTGAGTGGGCGGAGGAGTTTGCTAAATAATAAAGTCATTCAACAACTAAACAAGTGCGTGTACTGGCTCCTAACCGTTTTTTTATTAAGTTAACACAAATAAGGTGATGGCATATTTCAATAGACAAATAGTTTAATCGAAGCGCCACAAAAGCTCATAAGGAGATGGGTAGAAAATCTACTTTATTTTCCTCTCATACAAACTCAGAGACTTCTTGAACCATCTCATCTCTGGCTTGCAACCCTCACGGACTAACATCAAGAACAATGGCGAGAGTGGAGATGAAGTTCCTGGACCACAATCACCACAGGGGATCATATAACTAACTAGTGAGAGAGGTAAGATGTACCTCAAAGACAGCTTAGAGACCCTCTTACATGACATAAGAGTCCACATGGACAGATTTCACTAATACATGCTAGGTCTTCACACATTTAATTGGCAGTTTAACCGTTATAATATTCAAGCCTTTGCAGCCTTGCAGAAAAGCAGTGTATTGAGCTAAAAGACACCTTTTAAGGGAGCTGGTGACTCACGTTTGTCTGGGCAACGCCCCCCTTACCCCTACCCTAAAATCTTGCACATTTTATCATTTCATACCTCTATCCAAGTGGACAGTAACAGAAAATCCTGGTCCGCATAAAACCATTTCAGAAAAAGATGATTTTTCCATCTCCAGTAACCATAACATTAAGAGCAAACGAACAGGGGTGAGAACTACGCATATATTTAATGACTTCCATCAAAACTGCAGCAAATAATATAAAGAGCAAAGGAATAACAATGAATATTGCAGAATTCCATATGTCCAGTCCATGCAGGAATTCTTCGTTCAGAGTCCACACATAAATCGAGAAATAAAGTTCCATATGGTCAAACAACGCCAGATTCCGAGAGTAAACTGCCCACTGTTTGACCAAACGTCACACAGAACCTGTGACATATTCCTCCCCGCGTGTCCTTAATGGTCTCTCTCTCTCTCTCCACCTCATGAGTAATTCTGCTATTATCCTGGGTCTTAGAACTTCATGCTGTGGCCTCTCCAGAACATGTCTGGTCTGCTCATCGGGCTGAAATACAACAAAGAAACTTCAACTATAACAGGTCAAAAAAAAATTCTCCAAAATTCAGTATGTACAGAAAGGCAATGATAAGTTTACACAAATATCAAAATGAATCCTACATTTTATCATTAACACCATTTGTAAGTACAACAGGATTTGCCTCAGAATCTGAAAATCTCGATTATTCGGATACGCAAACGCAAGGAAAATCGTCATTATGACCACACAGGGTCTCACGGTGTACACACTCAACAATCTTGCATCATTATCTATTTTGTTTTCAAAAGTCTTTAAACACTTGAATACTAGAGGCATTACACAAAGCAGCTGCTTAAAGAACTTCACCAGCTATAAATCCGACTTTAAAAAAAAAAAATCGATCCCAAGGCTCCTGCAAAAAACCACCACTGGAACGCAGCACGTCATTTCCAATCTTCAACATATTCTACCAAATCTTACTAAACTGAGCGAAGAAAACAGACAACTTCATGTTTCTTTATACTAAGCAACAGATGTGATTTTATGTTCTATCTATAAAACAGGAAGAAAGGGTTTCTTGTAAAATGAGGAACTCTGCTTGGTAGTCAATATTCTGTTGAGTAAATCTGTCAAAGATACATTTGAAGCCTGCCTACCAAACACCACAAATGCTAAGGAGCAGACATTTGAGAGACCTTCTGCTATAATTCTGCTAACTCCGGGCATAGGAAAAACATGTGCTTTAAATTGGATGTCCATTTCGTTATTCTTTCAGGTGTATAATATAGTGAACATATTGTTCTGTGCTCAGGGCCGGACTGGGAACCACAAACGGCCCAGGCAAAGTGCTCGTCCGGCCCCCCCCCCCTTTCCACTTGGGGGGGTTGGAGGGCCCGCCGAGCTCTTTGCCGGGGCCGGTTTGCTATGCTGCAAAAATGCCCCTGTAACAAAAACGGCCCCCAGGGCCCCAAAACCGGCCCCCACCCGTACGGTGCACTTGGGGATTGCCCGGTGCCCGCTATGGCCAGTCCTGCCCAGTCTGTGCAGCTGCAGCCTCAGATTGGATGAGTGTACGGACCTACTGATACTGCTGAAAGCAAGCAAGATAGTGTTAGCCGAGATTGATAGCCCGATTCTTTGGCTCCAGCGATCGGCTAGTCTAGCACAATCATCCACCTTATAGGTGTTAAAGCTTTTATACCCCATGCTAATCGATGATTTATCATCTGCAGCATATAAGCAGTTCCAAATAACAGAATCCAAGACGGTTGTGAGATTCGAGCTACGTATTAAATAATCTCTGATCTGATAATATTTGAACTGCATGCTTGCCAGAAGTTTATACAGGATTTTCAAACTTTCGAATGCAATGAAGCCACTATTATCATACAAATTCCCAAGATATTTGATACCAAAACTAGACCATCGCTTTCCCACGATATCGTGGAAAATTTCTGGAAGGCCTGGGTTGCTGCCCCATAGGGGTAGTTTAGCATGGTAGAACTGTGTTGCATTTAGACAGAATAGCACGCCAAATAGTTACTGTATCCAGTGCTGTCTTAAATTTGACCCTTTTGTAGTAATTTGGGTCATTAGTTCTGAAAAGAAACATATTCTGGTCTTCACCTAACAAATTTATGAAAGAAAAACCTACTCATGGGATTTATTAAACTACGAAGACGGCCCAGGAAAGCTGCCCAAAAATATAGTTTGAGATCAGGAAAGTCAAGCCCCTCCTGATTAAATGAGACCTTTAGTAAGTCGATTGCTCAGTGCGCCTTCTAATATCCCCAAATAAAACTGCTAAAAATCCTGTCTAGACGTTTAAAAAAAGAATTATTCACTCGTAAGGGGATGGACCGAAACAGGTAAAGGAATTTGGGCAAGATCTTCATTTTTATTATATTTATTCGCCCAGTGATACCCATAGGCACTGTGTGCCACTTTTTAAAGGATTTAATGGTTTCTTTCAGTAGTGCCTCATAGTTTAAAGTAACTATCTTGTCTATTTTGGCAGACACTCTGACCCCTAAATAGGTAGCAACGCCGCAGAGACTCCTTGTACTGGTGCTGAAGATGAACAATTGTTACTTACCTGTAAACAGGTGGTTCTCCAGTATTGGTGTCTTTCATAGATTCGCATGCTTGAATATTTCCCGTCGTCGAAGTGGGAGTCCCACGGTAAATATAGCAATAATGCTAAATATAATATATATATACATAATACCAGAAAAGAAGGAAATACATAGAAAACCTCTAAAAACAAATCCTACATAGGAATGCATGGTAGAGAGAAAAACCATTTGTAACACCTTAGTGTCATTATGTTAGTCCAAACTGCGGCCAATCAGGCGCCAGCACCCTCTAGAACCTTCTCCTCAGAAGCTCAAGCCCTCAGATTTTCGTAGCACAAGTAATAAGAGCTCATGAGGAGAAAAGAGCCTCTGAGGGGAGGAGAGTGGGTCGCGTGTGAATCTATGAAAGACACCAATACTGGAGAACCACCTGTTTACAGGTAAGTAACAATTGTTCTTCTCCAGTATTAGGGGTGTCTTTCATAGATTCACATGCTTGAATAGAATAGTAAGCAGTAACCTCCTAGAAAACTGAGATTGCTAGGCATAGAAGAAAAAATCAAGACAGTACTAGAATAATAATACAGTCATATAAGGCATCATAGCAATCACAGGAAAATACTAAAGAGGAGGGAACAGAGGCTCACCTTACTGAAAAAGATGGCGAAGCACTGCCTGTCCCACTGCGGTATCCGCTTCATTGATGGCATCCAAACAGTAATGTTTGGTGAAGGTGTGCCTGCTGGACCATGTCGCTGCACGGCAGATCTGATGAAGTGGCACACCAGCAAACAAGGCGGTGGATGAAGACATCGCCCTCGTAGAATGAGCCCTCACTGAAGATTGCAATGGTTTGCCCGCTTGTTGGTGGCAGAAAGCAATGGCTGAGGAAAGCCACCGGGCAATAGTCGGCTTAGAAATTGGATGTCCCTTGCGCAGTCGTCCGTAGGCAATGAAAAGTTGGTCGGACTTGCGGAAAGGGGCAGTTCTGGCAATGTAAAATTTAAGACATCGTTTGATGTCCAGAGAATGTAAGCGCTGCTCCGCCGGAGATTTTGGATCCGGAAAGAAAGTCTTGAGGAATACAGGCTCATTCAAATGAAAATCCGTAGGTACTTTAGGCATGAAAGAGGGGTTGTTCCGAAGTGCCACCCCGTCAGGTTTGAACTGTAGATAAGGCAGCTTGACAGTAAAAGCATGAAGGTCACTCACGCGACGAGAGGAGGTCAAAGCCAGCAGAAGTGCAACCTTCCAAGTGATGAACTTGATATCCGCCCTGTGGATAGGCTCAAAAGGTGATTTCATAAGTTGAGATAGTACAACATTGAGGTGCCAAGCTGGAGGAGGGCGACGCACAGGTGGAAACTTGCGGAAAAGCCCTTTGAAGAATAGACGTATAATTGGTGATGAACAGAGGGATGAAGAGCCATCATGTCGGAAACGAGATATAGCAGCTAAGAAAACTCTCAGTGTAGCATGAGAGAGACCTGATTGAGCGAGGCTCAAAAAGAATGGAAGGAGCTGCTCAGGAGTGGAATGGATGGGATGGATATTGGCCGTAGCGCACCAATGACAGAATCGCTTCCATTTAAGTTTGTAAGTCTTGATGGTAGACGGAGCTCTGGCATGAGCTAGGATGTCTCTGCACTCCTGGGATATGTTTAAACCAGCGAACTCAAGGTGCTCAGGTTCCAAGCCCACAATTGTAGCGTTGAGGGATCTGGATGACACACTAAGCCCTTGTCCATGGTTAGAAGGTCCGGATGAGGACGTAGAGGAATGGGCTCGCACAGGGACATTAGGAGTAGTTCCGAAACCATGCCTGTCTGGGCCAACGAGGAGCAATCAGCAGGATGTGGCAGTGCTGCCTCCGCATCTTCCACAGTACCCGCGGTATCAATGGGAGCGGCGGAAAAGTGTAAGCGAATAGACCGCTCCAGTTGATCAAAAGGACATTCCCGCTGGACTTTGGGTGGGGATGCAAACTTGCATAAGATGGGCATTTCAGGTTCTCCGGTGTCGCAAAGAGATCCTGATCCGGGTGACCCCATTTGCGGAACACACGATCCAGAGTCGGTTGGTGCAGCTCCCATTCGTGTGTCGAGGAAGTGGACCTGCTTAGAGAGTCGGCCAGGAAGTTGGACACGCCCAGAAGGTGGACAGCTGTCAAGGTGATGTGATGGCGAAGAGCCCAATCCCAGATTGACTGCGCCAAGCGGGACAGAAGCGGAGACCTGGTCCCCCCCCTGCTTGTTCACGTAGTGCATACTGGTGGTATTGTCGGTTTGGATTAGCACTGACTCCCCGTGAACAACTAGGAGGAAGGACTTGAGCGCAAGAAAAATCACCATCAATTCTAGCCTGTTGATATGCCACGTGCGTTGCGTCGGCGACCACTTGCCCTTGATGGATAGGCCCTGAAGATGAGCGCCCCACCCCTCTAAGGAGGCATCCGTCGTCAACGTAAGGTCTGGAGCATGATCGAGGAAGGACACACCCATTCCCAGATTTGCGGGCTGCGTCCACCAAAGCAGGCTCTGTTTCATGCAAGCTGTGACGGCAACAAGGTCGTTGAAGGATCCGGAGACCTGACGCCACTGTAAGTCCAGTTCTTCCTGAATGGGACGGGCGCGCAACCTGCAATTTGGGATCAGTGCGATATAAGATGAAGCCATTCCCAAGAATGATTTTAACGTCCGAACAGAAACGGACTGTTTTCTTGGAATAAGGGAGACCAGACGAAGAATCTTTAGACGTCGTTCGTCCGAGACAAACGCTTTTGAGAGCTGCGTGTCTAGGATTGCTCCCAGGAAAGATCTGATCCGCAGAGGTGCAAACTGTGACTTTTCTTTGTTGATGGTCAATCCTAGAGACCAAAACACTTGCTGGCAAAGGTGCGTGTCCCGATCCAGCTGATGCTGGCATTGAGACTTGAGAAGGCAATCGTCTAAATAGGGAAAGATCTGAACTCCTTGTAGACGCAAGTGAGCCACCACCGGGGCCAGTACCTTCGTGAAAACACGAGGAGCTGAACGCAGTCCGAAGGGTAGGACTTTGAACTGAAAATGTATTGGGCCCACTTTGAAACGAAGGTACTGGCGATGTCGTTTGATTATTGGAACATGAAAGTAAGTGTCTTGAAGATCTATGGTGGTCATAAAATCCTCGCTGGATAGAAGACGCAGGACTTCCAGTAGTGTCAGCATACGGAATGATTGAGACTTCAGGAACTGGTTGAGAGCCCTCAAATCCAGAATGGGTCGCCAATCTCCGTTCTTCTTGAGTAGGAAGAAGAATCAAGAGTAAAAACCTCTCCCTCTTTGATGTATTGGGACCACTTCGACTGCACCCTTTAACACAAGAAGACGGACCTGATGGAAGAGCTCCTCGAGATGTGGAGGAGGTGGGCCACAAGGTGGAGTGCAAGAAGGAATCTCTGTAAACTCCAGGGTGTGACCCCATTTGACAATGTCCAATACCCAGCGGTCCGAGGTGATAGAGGACCACTGGGAATAAAACAGAGAGATTCGCCCTCCAACAGTTTGAGACTGGCAAAAGTCATTGGCGTTTGAGTGGTGTCACGATTGGACGACTTTCCTCTGTAAGGTCTGCTGGTTGGACGTGTAACGTTGGCCGCTCTGAGTGTAGGAGCGGTATTGTTGCCCTCCTCGAAAGTTGGAAGAAGTGCCACGTCCGCGCGCACCTCAAAAGGACTGTTTCTGAAATTGGAGCGTGCCCAAGGACTTCGCCGTATCGGTGTCTTTCTTGATGGACTCAAGGGCATCATCGATATGGGATCCGAACAGTGATTCCCCATCATAAGGCATATCCAATATTTTGCTTTGGACTTCCTGCCGGAAGGAGGTAGACTTCAGCCAACCCTGTCTTCGGAGTGCAGCCGCACTTGCCAGGAGGCGGAAACCTGTGTTTGCGATATCGACTGCACAGTCGATGATTTCTTCCGCTGCCCTTTGACCATCGCGGAGAATCTGTTGTGTGTCAGTCTTGGATGCATCAGGAATGAGTGACATTAAATCTGCAATATCTGACCACATCTGCCGGTCATAGCGTCCCAAGATGGCTAAAGCATTGGCTGCTCGGACAGAAGTTGAAGCCATCGTGGAGAACTTGCGGCCAATAGCATCTAGGCATCGACCCTCTCTATCCGGAGGAGCTGTGATTTGGGATGCTGGATTCCGAGCTCTACGCTGTGCGGCCTGAGTCACAACAGAATCCGGTTTGGGATGAGAAGTCAGGCAAGCTGGAGAACCAGTGGGGGCCTTGTACTTCTTCTCAAGGCGTGGAATCTGAGCAGGTAAGGAGTTTGGAGCTTTCATTAGTTTAATGCCCTCTTTCCACACTAAATCAATAATAGGAATAGTGTGTACCTGCTTATAAGGTTTATCTTTAAATTCATAAAGAAAGCAATCATCCTCGTGTTGTGACCGTGAAAGTTTGACACGCTGAGCCGCTTTATCCATTAAAAGATGGAAATTGGCAATATCAACTGGTGGCGAGTCACTTGAAGTACCAGGTTGAGGAGAAGGAGTTTGCGTCCTATAATCATCCCATTCGGCCATATCCTGGTCGCCTGCTTCATCATCTGTCTCGTCAGGAACTTCACCATCCTCCCGTTCTGCGTTCGCTTCATCATCCGCATCCTGCGGATATACAGTGGTATGGATGCGAATAGATCTATGAATCCGAGACAAAGTTGTAGTTGGTACGACAGGCGGCAATGAAGGTGGAGGTAGCACCACAGGAGCGGGAGATAGTGCAGGTGTAGTTTGCGGACTAGCCGGGAAACGGCGGTTGTAATCGTCCAGCATATGTTGGAGATTTGAAATTAAGGTCAAAGGAATGGTGGCCACAGGGGCTTGAATGAACTGTTCCTCCTGTTGAAATTCTGGCTCACCGCCATCATCGGAGTCTGTGTCCTGACATTTAATTATTATTAAATCAGAGGGACTATGTGCTGCCCCAAACGTGTCCTCTGACTGTAACCGCACCAAGAATACTTTGGTGGTAACTACTGATAGGGTGGTCATAGTGTAGTCACTATTTTATAGTTATAAAATGTTCTAACAGCTCAGGAAGAGTTTCCTAGAGCAGAAGTAGCTCTCACTACAGAAAAGGTTGGAGACCTCTGCCTTATAGCATGTAGTCGGCCCAGTTCCTTAATTGCGGCGCGGGTCTTCCTCATCCTCTGAAAGGCCCATCGCCTGGTAGTGTCGATATCATAATTCATAATACAATTAAAATCTCCCATTACCACCCGTTCCGGATGTACGTCGTTACAACGCATGCTGTTACAACGCATGCCATTACGACGCAACTTTTACAACGCAAGTCGTTACAATGACTTGCGTTGGGGGGCGCTGGATAGTGAATAGTTTAATTTACTATTCCAACTCCAGTCCCCGTGGATAGTAGGGAAGGTGTTGGATAGTAAATTAACCTATTCCCTATCCTGGAGCGCCCCCCAGCGCAAGTAGTTGTAATGACTTGCGTTGTAAAAGTTGCGTTGTAATGGTAGTACGGAGTAACAGTTGCGTTGTAAAGGATGTTTTGCCCCCGTTCCCCTTCCCAATTCAGCAGCTCTATATTTACCCGGTCTATTACTGAAGGATCATCTATATTTGGGCCGTATAGTACACAGAAAACATATTTGCGTCCTTCTATTCCTATCTGTGCCATAGCCCATCTACCCCCTTTATCTGAGATTGTTTTACCAACATCAGCTCTTAGATGGTTATGTTTTAAAATGGCAATTCCTCGTATTGAGGCATTCTGATCAGAGCTGATAACTAAGTCGTATCCTAGTTGCTTTAATAAAGCACGATCATTAGAAGAAATATGCGTTTCTGAAAGTAAAGCTTGAGTTATTCAGAAACTAAATGCTTCATGTTCCTACTATTCAAGTCTGCTACATTCCAGGCTATACATTTCACCCATTCCATCTTGCTGATAATCCTCTGCTTTTCTCCCTGTAAATTAGATCTAAAGCCTTCCAAGTCTTTCTCCCCTTATTTCGTAATACCCTCATGTTGATTTTTTTGTTTTTTTGCTCCCACCCGTGACGCCCCCACCCCAACCTCACACCCCTGCTTCTAGAAGGAGGAATCATCTTCTTCTTTCAGCTGCCCTTGAAATGGCAGCCATCTAGGACCCAGTCTCCCCTTTGGCTTCACAAATTAACATATCCCTGTTTTTTATCTCCTGGAAAAAAGGAAAAAGGTACATTATATATGAAGTGTGCTAGAGAAGAGAAAAAATATACAAATATAGTCAAGTCTAAGCAGCCCCCTCCGTTTGCCACTTGTGCAACATTTCATTAACCTCCGACTTAAAGTGAAGAAAATAAGTTTGACCCCCTTTCATAATCTTCAGACGAGCAGGTTCCTGCAAGAAAACTTGAGCCCCATGTCCTTTAGTGGATCAATTAGCTGTCTCAGTTGCCATCTTTTGTCCATAGTGGCTTTACAGAAGTCTGAGCGAAAAAATATGGAGAAAAAATCGCCATCGGAGATCTAGGGCCAGCTTTTAAAGAGACTGCTTGTCGCAACAAGAAGTTGCCAAAATAAAGCAAGAATGGCCTTGGAGGACGAGAATCCGGTCGGCGTTGAACGATTGGGAGTCTGTGGGCCCTTTGAATCTGGCAGTCCCAGTCCCAATCTCCAAAGTCAGGGAAAGCTTTTTGCAAGATCTGAACTATTTAGGCTCTAGGATCAGCTCCCTCTTGACCTTCGGGTATGCCAAACCGTTTGAGGTTCTGTCTCCTCTGTCTATTTTCTAAGTCCTCCAGTTTAAATTGCATGTTCCTAAGTTGATCTTCATACTGGAGGACCGAGCTTGCAGTTCTGGATGTAGTCTCTTCTGTACAAGAGACTCGCTACTGGAGCACCGTCAGCTCCTCCATCATGACCCCAACTTTCTCAGTTGCATCCTTCAGAATTCTTTTTTAGAGGGGTCCCTGGTACCACCGTTTTCTTTTTTGCATCTCTCTGGAATCGTTGGTCCCTTGGTAATACTCTAGAATGATGTCCCTCTTCCTGGGCACCTTCAGGAGTGTTCAACTACTAGTATCCTTGCCAGAGTTGACATAAACCTCAGAATCTTCTATAGATATTTTAGCACACTGCACTTCCAGGTCGTTGTCGGGGTCATTGTTACCAGTATTCATGCAAATTTCACCGGGCATTTTATTTCCATGATTACCAGCCATATCTAACTCAGTCTCTGAAGCTTTTGCTGCCTCCATTTCATTTATTCCCATAGCCGTATTTCCTGTAATCTGTGCACTAGGATGAGAGGGCTGTTGTAACTGTTGTAGCTGATTGGACTTCAAAGGATTCTGCAGTATGGGCGTAGTGCAACATTGTTGCTTGTTGGAGATAGCATAAATAATAGTCTCCACCAGGTGGCTGCCACCAGGAAAATCCGTAACACACTCTGAGAGCTCGACTGATCCCCTTGATTGCAGGAACTGAACAACTGGTTTTCCAAGTCTTGTGCTCAGTTTATGGACATCCGCCACTTCCACATACATGGCATCTACAGCGGGCGCTCTCTCTGCTGTAGCAGCTGCCCCCTCAGCCTGATTATTTTCTGCAGAGCCCACCACTGCTTCTGCCCCTGTACTAACGGCTGCACTCTCGGCCAAACTCACCGGCTGATGACTTGTCTCGCGGGTGCGAGGTTTTCGATGACGCCATATCAGCGAGCGGAGCCTGAGAAGCGGATTGGGCTGATGTGGTTACGAAAGGAGTAACGCCACACTGGGTTTCCCACCGCCATGGTCGCTGATGACAAGCACCTGGGACAGATCCGAGACAGAGCCTGCATAAGATCCTGGTAGGTCTGTGAGCCAGTAGTTTATCCTCTTCTCTCGAAAAATGTTCAAGGATGTCTATCATATGTGCTTTTAGAGAAACAATATTCTTGTTAGCTGAACACACGCATAAACGCTAACAGGGAGAGCCAGATTCGGGAGCCTCCGTGGACCGTTCCAGGAGATGGCGTCCATCCGCAATCTTCCCTCCTCCCCCGAAACCCGAGCAATCTCACAGCTGGCCGTTGGCGGCACGCGTGCTGTCATGGATTGATACTTTCAAAGCACCTTCATACAACCATAGTTGTATAAAGATAAACTATAGAAACAGATGACAACTGATCTTTAATTCTGACAACCTCTGTGTATTTAAAGAAAATGAGCATACAATCACATTTTAGTAGCCCAAGTTTGTGATTTAACTCCATTTCTAGATGTGCCTTTATTAAGAAAGCTGCAACATTTGTGTCCCCCTTATCATATTCCAGTACTGCTGATGTTTTTTGCATTGGCAATAGAATCATTAATTTGTACCAGATTCTAGGTTATAAGCTTTCTAGCACATTTGAATTTTTCAAAAGTATATGCACAAGATAATTTTTTAAGCCTCTGCAAAATGATTGAATCTTGTGTTAATCAATAATTTTCCATTACGTGGAAAGTTCAACATTTATTGCCTTGCCAATAACAGAAATTTAACACAAATGTTTGATACCTGGAGGCAGAATATTTTGTATGAAAATGTCATGGAGAGAGATAATTTCTCATCAAACCAATCTCCTAATGGTTTAGAATGTTGTTTTGGGTACAAGTTATGCCATCATTAAGAAAAGTAAAGGCATACAAGCAAAATGCATTTCATATTTGTTAGATCTTTCTTTCTTTTTTTTTTTTTTTTTAATTTTTGAAAACCTTTATTAATAACAGAGCACACAGCTATTCAGCCTGACATCCCGGAGGCAAGGCAGCATGGGTCATAGGAGGGCATTAGTGCAAGAAGATCAACACAATCATTGAAGGTTAATTTTATATTTATATGATGAACTGAGCAAGGATGCCCTAGGGCGCGAAAAGACGGCAATAGAGTCCAGTATGAGTCAGGGTGTCAGGGACAGGTATGGGCGGAAAGGCAGGGAAGCGGCCAATAAGGAGAGAAATCAGAATGGGAAGGAGGGGGGAAGACAACAGGAGAATGCAGTACATCAAATCACAGTTGGCGTCACAGGTCAGGGTGACACATGTTCATCCAGAGAGATAGGTTCAGGTGGCAGGCACACGTCCCCCCTATATGCGTTCCAGGCCCCCCATACTTTAGTCCAGGTACGAGGTCTCCCTCTCGCCACATATACTGTCTTCTCCCGGAACATACACCAATCCATATTGGCTTTCCATTGTACCACCAGGGGGGCCGCGGACGCACCCCATTTTTGAGCAATATCACGTTTGGCCACCATGTTCCCCAGGGTCACCCACCTAGTCTGCGCCGTGTTGTGGTCGGACGGTTCCCATACGTTGAGTAGGCACCGCCGAGCTTCTGCGTGAGCGACCACACCCGTGACTTCATCCATAATTCGGTGCACCCTCCTCCAGTAGGAGGCTATTACGGGGCATTCCCACAGGATGTGGAGGAAGGTGGCAAGGGCTCCACAGCCTCTGCGGCAGAGTCCGTCAGGCGAGTACCCCATGCGCACCAATCGGGGGCCTGTCACATACACCCGGTGCAAGATCTTGAACTGCACTAGGCGGAGACGAGAGGAGATTGCAACCTCCTTAGGGGAGGAAACCGCGCTCTGCCAGTCCTCGTCATCAAGTTCTAGGCCATCCGCCACCCACTGGTCCCGCAAGCCAAGGAGAAGATCTGTACGCACGTTTATCAATTTCTTGTAAGAAGGGGAGATCGCGCTATCTGGCATATGCCCATCCAGGATCCTATCCTCCAGAGGGGAGCTCTCGGGGATGTCACCGTCCGGCGGTGTGGCCGAGAGCAGTGCATGTCTCAGCTGGGCGTAACGGAAAAACTCCGTAGCACCCAACTGGTATTCGGTTTGCAGCTGGGGAAAGGTCTTAACAGCGCCCCTGGAAAGCATGTCCTCCACTCTGGTAATGCCAATGAGGTCCCACTTGTCAAAACCCTTGGTGTGCCACAGTCTACCCAGGATGTCCGATTCAAATAGAGGGGTGAATCTAGTCAGTCTACCCTGCCAACCCTGCGCCTTGGTAACCGCCCGCCAAATGTGGACCGCCGACCGCATAGGGCCCGACATCCGCCGATCTAAGGACCTCGAGTACAGGGCACGGTAGTAGTTGCCGCCACCCAGAAGCCATCTATCCATGGCGTAGCCGGGACTATCCACAGGACCATAGAACCCGTGGTTAAGGGCAGCAAGTTGGGAGGACCAATAGTACCGGCGCACATCCGGGAGAGCAATGCCGCCGTCATACCATGGAAGCGTGAGCTTATGGATAGCGACACGAGATCGACCGTCCCAAAGAAGCGTCCGCAGGAGACCCTCAAGCTCACGGAAATAGCGGGCTGGAACTGGGTCTTGAGCGTTCTGCAAGGCGTATAAGAACCTGGGCAGGGACATCATCTTAAACAATGCCGCACGGCCGAGGAGGGAGAGTGGGAGTTTACGCCAGCTGTCCACGTCACGCTGTAGACGTTGGAGAGGAGGGAGCAAATTGTGGTCGTACCGCACCTTCGAATTTCCGGAGATGTAAATGCCCAGGTACTTGAAGCCATGGCTGGCGATCTGGATATTGCAGCCCCTGGGGAGTCGCGGAGTATCCCCCTTAAGGACGTACAAGGACGACTTGGCCCAGTTTATAATCAGGCCTGAGTAGCGTCCGAAATGTCTGAGTACGTCGCAGGCAATAATGAGGGACTTACAAGGGGAGGTCAGGTAAAGCAGGATGTCGTCTGCGTACAGGGAAACCCTGTCTTCAAAGCCAGGGGCCCAAGTAATACCGTGTAAGTCAGGGTGCGTACGCAGTAGGGCCGCGAGCGGTTCAAGGGCCAAAGCGAACAGTAGAGGCGACAGGGGACAACCCTGTCTAGTACCCCGGTGTAGGGGGAATGGCGCCGATAGGCGGCCGTTGACCGTGACGTTAGCCAACGGCTCGGCATACAGCAACTTCACCCAGCCCACAAAGACCGGCCCGAAGCCGAGTTTTGACAACACTGCCCAGAGGTAAGGCCACTCGAGGGAGTCAAAGGCCATTGTGGCGTCAACGGACGCAAGGATCGCTGGCTCCTCGAGAGTGTGGGCTCTAGCCATAACGCCGTGGAGTCGGCGCAAGTTGAGGGCGGTATTTCGGTGGGGGATGAAGCCCGACTGGTCGGGATGTACTAGATCTCCAATGACTCCAATCAGTCGATTGGCGAGCAGTTTGGCAAGGACCTTGGGCTCCACATTAAGGAGAGAAATAGGACGGTAGGATCGGCAGACATCCCGTGGTTTACCCTCCTTATGGATGACCACGATAGTGGCCAACCTTTGATCAGGGGGAAGACGGCCTTTCTCAAATGACTCCAGGAACATTTTCCGCAGGTGCGGGGATACCGCATCCGGTCGAATCTTATAAAGTTCGACCGGAATGCCATTAGGACCAGAGGCCTTACCGGTGCGCAACGAGCGGATCGCCAAGGCAATCTCGTCAGCGGTTATCTCTCTGTCTAAGTCTGCGCTTTCCTCCTCAGAAAGGCGGGGAAGTTCTACATCTGACAGGAAAGCCGTCGAGTCAGCCTCGGAAAAATCCGAGTTAGATTCATAGACCCCCCGAAAGTAGCCAGCAAAGGAGTAGACAATGGCGCTCAGGTCCGTGAGGACAACACCGTCATCACCCACAAGTTCGGGCACCACTCGGCTGGCCATCTCCTTTCTGTCTAACCAGGCCAGCAATTTCCCGGCCTTGTCGCCTACGTCATAGATACGGCCCTGTTGTTCCTTAGCTAGAGTCAGTGCGGCATTCGTTGCAAGGTCATGGTATTCCGCTTGCTTTAGCGAGAGGGCATGCAAAACCGAGGGGTCCGGCTCGGGTCCCAATTGGGACTCAAGGCTCAGGACCTCCTCCTCAATACTCAGTAAGTCGGCCTCCCTAGTCCTCCGAGCCTCTGCGATGAGAGCCAGGGCCTCACCTCTGAGCACCATTTTAGAGGCCTCCCACAAGGTAACGGCCGAGCCGACCAAACCCACGTTTTCGGCAAAATAAAGGTCAATGGCCTTGGCCAGAAGGGAGCGAGTCTGAAAATTGCGGAAATACCACAGGTTAATCGCCGCCGGTCGCCCCGACAAGGCCACATCAAAATCGAAGGAGACCCACAAGGAAGAGTGATCAGAGATGCCCCGCGCTAAAAAGCGGGCCTCAGACACGGCCGATGCGTGCGCCACCAGCGTAAGGACATAGTCAATACGGGAGAGACTCCCGTGTGCGCCCGAAAGAAACGAAAAGTGACGGAGCGTCGGATGGAGAAGACGCCAACCATCCACCAGGCCCATGGACTCAAGGAAGGAAGGCAGCCACAGCTGTGAGCTGCGGAGGTCCCGAGGCCATTGACGGTCAAGGGAACTAGAGCAAACCGAGTTAAAGTCACCCCCCACTATCAACAGACCAACCGGCATAGACAAAATGGCACCACCAACGTCCTGAAAGGTACTGGACTGCAGCCCCGGGGGGACATACACAGAGAGCAACGAAAGGGAACGCCCTTCCCATCTTCCCGCCACTGCAGCATAACGCCCCCTGTCATCAATCACAGTGACATCTATCTCTAGGGGAAGGGACGCGCGCACCAGGATACCCGCCCCCCGGGATCCGGAAGAGAACCCTGAATGGGCCACCATCTTGTAGCCTTTGCGATTCAAAGCTTTACACGAGTTGCCCACCAAATGTGTCTCTTGAAGAAGAACAATATCAGGCATGTGACGTTTAATCAATAGTATCACCACCCCTCTTTTGACCCGATCACCCAACCCGTTAACGTTCCAACTGAGAACTCTTAACTTCTTACCCCCCACCACCCCGCAGCCCGCCCCACCCAGTCCCAGAAGACACCGACATCAAATATGGTTCAACAGAATATACGACCCATTGCCAGATAGAAAGAGGAAAGAAAAAACCAACAAACAAGATAACTCGTCCCAACTTACCCCCCACCCTGCACCCCTGCATCAGACTAAAAAGCCCTCCCAACCAGCAGTGTGCCTGTCGCCCCATTAATTAATCTACGAAAAGACCCCAGAGGAGTGAGGAATCACCGTGAACACGTCCCGCCCCCCACCATGTGAACACCAGGAGAGTCAAGTTGAATTACGGATACCAGCACCGGCAGTCATTCGAGGCGGGGGTGCCACAAGTCCACCGCTCAGTTTCACTGTCCCACACCACCAGAGGCACCTCCATCTTGATCCGCTTGTTCGTCCCGCTGAGGAGAGACTGTGTCCAGCCATTCACTGACGTTGTCCGGGAAGTCAAAGAAAAGCGCTCGTCCCTTATGTTCAACGCGAAGTTTGGCGGGGAACATCATCGAGTATTTGTAACCCATTTCCCTGAGTCGCCTCTTCACTCCCGCATAGCTCTGTCGTTGACGCTGCACCGTCCTGGTGAAGTCAGGATAAAAGTGCACCTCCGCATTCTGGTAGTGGAGTGGCCCATGCGATCTGGAAGCTTGCAGGACAACGTCCCGATCTCTAAAGTTGAGGAGGCGCGCCACAATCGGTCGCGGCGCCACTCCTGACTTCGGCGGGCCACCCGGCACCCGGTGGGCACGTTCCACCGAGAAAAAGTTACTCAGTCCAGTGGGTGCTAGATGAGTTTGGATCAATTCCTCCACAAACCGGTCCGTCGCAGCCTCCTCGGAACCCTCCGGTACGCCAACTATGCGGACGTTTTGCCGCCTGGCTCGCCCCTCAAAATCCTCCAGTCGCCTCGAGAAAAGGTCCGTTGTCATCCGCAGGTTGCGGACCTCGGTTTGCAGTTCAGATACATCAGAGGTTAGGCTGGAGGTCTTAATGTCCAGTGCCTTCACACGCTCATTGGTCTTGCCCAAATCGGCCCTTATAAAAGTAATGTCAACAGCCATTGAGTCAACCTTGTGATTCAGAGTTTCATGCTGTTGTTGCATGTCGGCCCGGAAACTCGTGATGGCACCCATGATGTCGCTAAGGGTAGGATCCGACCCCTCAGGCGAGCTCGTTGAAGGAGGGCCCTTAGTCGTGGCCCCCGCTGCAGGCGGTGACTTTAGATTAACATAGCGCTCAATGCGGTTCAGTTGCGTCTGCGACTTGCCTCGACCGCCTTTGTTCGATGCCCTGTCCGAGTCACCTCTGCCCGCCATGATGGGTTCGTAGAGAACAAGGGCAAGGCGCCACCCAAGCCCGGGTCCGCAGCCAACGGGCAAGTAGGGCCGAAACAGCAAGACCAAGGTGTAGAGAGCACGAGCTGGAGACACTATCACTCCGCCGGTGGGGACAGCAGGCAGCCGCTACGCATTCCAGTCGTGCGAAGTGGCGAAGTCCGGAAGGACAATGACAACGTCGCGGCGCGGAGTTCAGCTCGACGTATCTCAGCCCTGGAACCACCGATTTGGAGGCGGAAGGCAGTCCCCGCCTCAGCAGACCACCAGCAATAAGGCACCACCAACGTGGATCAGGATATTTGCGGCGGGTCGGACGGTCCACGGAGCTCCGAGCTTACGCGGCCATCTTGGTTGCCCACGAAGCTCCTCCCAGATCTTTCTTTCTTAGTGTGGTCTTTTCTCCAACTTTTGCCTCTCACTTTTTGCCAATTCTTTTTGTTGGCTTTAGGACTGACTGAGCACTTTACCACTGCTAGTCCGTGCTAAAGTACACGTGCTTCTCCCATAAACATAAAGATATTGGTGTATATCTGATTGGTATATTTGTTGTACTGATAAGTCTCTTGTAAAGTCAAATACCATATACCCAGGGCCTGTACTGCAAATGCTACTAGTGGGCTGCAGCACTGATTTTGCCACCCACATAAATAGGCTTTTGAACCAGTTTCAGGACTGCCTCTGCAGTGCCTGTGGTTCACGGACACTTCTACTTGGCAACAAAAACTACCTTGCCAAGTCTTAAACTCCCATTTTATTACTTATAAGTCACCCTTTAAGGTAGGTTCTAATTAATCATGGGGGGGGGGGGTGCGATTTAAGCAATAGGTAGGATAGGTACCTTAATGTTTTGAATGTCCTGGTAGTGAAACAGCCAGACTAATTTTTCACTACTGTGAGGCCTCCACCCATCATAGGCCAGCATTGGGAATTCGTTAATATACTTTTAAGCTGTAATGCCTGATCAGAGAGGAGTAGCTTTTCTATGGTGGATATGTTTGGAGTGGATATGTTTGGAATCCTCCTTGCTGTTGAAGGTGGAAGGAGAGTGTAATAAAAAGTATAACTCACACAGGTCAAACTTATCGTTGGAGGTATTTATTATATAGATGCCACAAAAGCACTACAAAATTAACTGCCCACTTTTTGGAACATGGCCACTGCCCTAACAACATTAGATGGACGGTAATTGAGCATTTAAAACAAAGCAGCGAGAGTAGCATCTTTGAAAAGGAACAAAGATGGATTTACCGTCTCTCTACCCATATACATGGATTGAATTATGCCATACCTTGGGGTTCTGTAATGAAACGATAAGCGCTTAAATTACTATGATATGACATCAAAATTATCTGGAGGCTTGTCGCATGAATATGCCCCCCCGCCCTTCATTCTCCATTTGATGTGGGTCACTCTCAGCCATTAGGTTTCACCTTTAATCAGCGGCTGCTGATTGTGTAAAACACTGACTACGTCGATATTTACATAAATCATGAGAACTAATCCCACAATAGTGAGCGCTGACTTACACAACATATGGGATACTCCTTGACCTTTGGGAAGTTCTACTGTCCCTTAGTCTTTGTGTGTACCAATAAAGTTTTTTGCCCAACAACGTGCAAAAAATAATGTCAATACACGTCTTGATACTTTTACAACACCTGTCTCTTTAACCGCATGCGCGATAGCGGGTTTCCCGCTGCGTGCTGAAATGTAAAAATCACAGGTAACGTGACAAAGCCAGCTTGTCATAGGTAACGCCCATGACGAGCTGGCTTTGTCACCAGCATCGAAGGGGTTAAGACAGAACGGCGCGGATTATGTTTTTACAAAAACGACCAACACCGCGGTTTCCGCGTATTCGGACCGTGGATGTGCAGTGAATAGGTTGAGCAGAGGGTAGTCCCCGGACAGAAGTAAGTTTGGTGGAAGCGCCTTGATGTGCTTATTCCTGTTATCATTTGTGGCATTTGTTTCACGTATGCTCTTTTAATGGGAAGCATGCGCTTTAAGGGTACGAGATATTCCAACCCTGTCCTTTGACCTTCTAGCTTTTACGGGCGTGAAGGTTCTCCCCTGCCCCGCGTCCATGGGGACTGTTTCCGGATATTGACAAGTAAGATAATGGCCTTTGGCCTTTTCTTCTGCGACTGAGGGTGTAGTTTAAGTTTTCTAGCTTTTAACGGGCACTTTTTACAAACGATAATACTTCGGGCTCATATATCAGAAGGGGTTATGTTTGCCTAACGAAGATGTTTATTCGCAGGCTAATATGCTTTGCGTTACTTTTCAAAAAAAAATGTTTGCGCATTGTTGACAAATTCATAGTTACAATTGCTATGACATGCCTTAGAGCTAGCGGGTCTGTTTTCTCACTCGGCATTACTCGGTGAGTTGAATTTAATAATACTAATCACATACATTGACTACTGGGTGAGTTTAGCGGTTTTCACATTGTTACTAAACCATTCATTTACAATGACGATATGAGTGGGGATTGTTTCATCTGTTCAAACTTTTCCCTATGTTTATGGTTGTATTTTAGATTCAACAGCCCTCACGTGTTGGAGGGGTTGCACGTAGGAAGTTCCTGTGCACCGGTTACATTCAAGTTTTTAATCTTTTCTTTATTTCCCCGCCCCTTTGTGCTGGTGCCTTAGCGAGCGCTGCCTAAAGGCGAGGATTTGTGTGGTCCTGATGAATGCGGAGTTGATTATTGGCTCACTTGAAGCAGAAACATGTCGACCTTTGCACTTTTATGTTTAGGACTCTTTGGTTCAAACTAACCCAACCATCTGTATGCACGATTTTCACTTTAACAGAGTTAGAACTTTCCCTTCATTAAATAAATATTTTTCTGGCTTGGGGAATAGTCCATACTCCTTTTAATTCACATCACCCTGTTGGGTACTACTTAACGTACTTCCAACAAGAACCCAATGAAGACAATTGGCTACCAACTTTTAGTTGGTGCCGGAGGGTTCTTTTTTCTCCACTATGTCTGCTAAACTCACTCTCTGTGTCTTCTCTCTTTTTTTGAATTTACTTTTAGGTGGTGGTCATTGAATATTCTTACCCCTCTCCCTTTTTGTTTTTTCGCTTTAGTCACTCTTCTTTTGTTTGATTGTAGTATTTATTATAAAGCCTCATCCAACAGCTGGCAGGGATAAACTGAGAACACAAGAACCCTGCATCACAGAACACTCTCTGACCTGGTTCCACACTGGAACACACAGAACGGAACTTGGACACATCATTACACTCCTTCCCCTTTACATTTCAACAGAACAAGTTGAATGAAAATTAAGAAAACAAGAACATTAGAGAAAAGTATCACTCCACATAGTCACACAAATAATTAGGAGTTTCGTGGCTTCTCTCAGATTTGCGAGTCGGCCAGGTTTCAAACAAACATCACCACCAGAGATAAATTTTCATGGATTAGACACATCATCCCCACCAAAGTGTTCCACATGACTATGGTTCCAAATACGCCCATCATCTGTTTTTACAGCATTCTTGAACAGTTTAACAATGTACTTTGGTGAAGTAAATTTAGACCAATTTTGGCACCCAACTGGAGCTTTATTCTTAACCAACTCTCCCACTATGAAGAGAGAGAATTTACCTGACCTTCGTGCATCAACATAAACTTTCCTCTTCTTCTGGAGAGCTAATTCCTTGTCTCTCCACACACCAATGCCATTGTTCTTTAATCCCTTGTCTATAACCATCCATCCAGGACACAAACAAGTATTTGCTGACCTCCCCTTAAAAAATTCAAAAGGAGATTTTCCCGTAGAGGAATGAGGTGTAAATCTGTATGCTGTAATACGATTCTGTAACTCTTACCTCCAATCAAAACAATTCACCTTTGCCAGTTGTATACTCTCCTTCACGGTTCGATTGAATCTCTCCAGAGCACCATTTGCCTCTGGGTGATCCAAAGAAATCATTTTATGTACAATCACACACT